>NW_006239352.1:174771-176870 GCF_000226075.1 Solanum tuberosum
TCACAACTCTTCATAAAAATCACAACTCTTCATTTTCCATACACACCTTTTTAAACCCAACAATCCTCCGCATGAATGGGGAATGACTCCAAGACAAAGAAACGGACAAGTATGTGTACTTTACAAGCAAGAATTAGTTGCATCTGGATAAGTAGGTTTCCCCTTGGACTTTCCGTAGTGAACATATGTCGGATATACTTGGTCAATCAGTAGATGTGATATCTTTGAACTGTCGAGCTTTGGTGTATACCTAGACAACCATATGTCACATAATTAACCCTTTACCATTTATGGTTCTTATGGTTTTGTTCGTTTCATCCATGAACAGCTCCTGGTTTCATGAGTGTATAGAGAGATGGGCTTTTTACAATCATCCTCTTTGAAGCGACTTACATTTCACACTCACATAGGTGATTTCTAACCGTGTTATCGCGTAGATACACTATTTAATCAAATCTGCCAAACATAGCAAATCAGTAAAAACTTTAAGCTTTATTAACTCATTAACAAGACTTAATGTTTAAACCTCGTTCCTGAACATTGTCTTCATCATGAGAATGGATTGAGTTGATTGACAATGTCGAACCGTCAATCACAACTTTGTTTTTCTCCTTGAATCTAGCTCTTGGGATCTCCAATCTGCTAGATAGAGTTACCGCCATGATGACTTGTCCTAAGCCGTAAACCCATTCTCTTAGATGATCTTTCAACTTTCTCTCTAGTTAGGCCTTTTTGTAGGTGGATCCGACACATTATCCTTTGACTTTACATAGTCAATTGTGATAATTCCACTAGAGAGTAGTTGTTTTCTAACGGTATTATGTCTATCTCTTATATGACGAGACTTTCCATCATACATCATGCTTCATGCCCTACCTATTGCATCTTTACTATCAAAGTGTATGCATACTGATGCCAAAGGTTTGGACCAAAGAAGAATATCTATCGAGAAATTCCGGAGTCTTTCAATTTATTCACCGGCCTTATCTAGAGCACCTAGCTCAGAGATCATTGTAGATCTAAGCAATACATGTCTTTTTGGAAGATTTTCAAGAGACTGCTCCTCCACCAAGAGTAAATACATATCCAATCGTGGATTTTACTTCATTTGATCCCGGTGATCCAATTTTCATCACTATATCCTTTCAATACTGTAGGATATTTGTATAATGCAAGACATAGTTTTGAGTATGTTTTCAATACCCCAAAAATCTTTTCATTGTCATCCAATGAGTTTGATTGGGATTATTCGTGAACCGACTCAGTTTATTAATAGCACATGTTATATCTGATTGCATACACTTTCTGATATACATCATACTTCCCAATACTCTAGCATAATTCAATTGTGAGTCACTTTACCTTCATTCTTTTGAAGTGCAAAGCTCACATTATTGGAGTCTTGACAATATTAAAATTCAAATATTTGAACTAGTCAAGTACCTTTTCAATGTAATGAGACCGTGACAATGCTAAACATCTTGGAGTTCTAAGGATTCTTATACCTAAGATCACATTAGCAACTCCACAATCTTTCATATCAAAGTTGCTTTCTAGCATATATTTAGTAGCATTTATGTCATTAGTGTCTCTACTGATGATCAACATATCACCAATATACAAACAAACAATGACCTTGCGATTTTAATGTAAACACATTTATCACTTCCATCATTCTTAAAATTCCCATTTTACCAACATAGTTTTGGTCAAATTCTTATGTCATTGTTTGGGTGCTTGTTTTAGTCTATAAAGTGACTTAACAAGTTCACACACTTTCTTTTCTTTACCAGGAACCACAAGACCCTCGAGTTGTTCCTTGTAAATTTCTTCCTCCAATTCTCTATTTATGAAAATTGTTTTCACATTCATTTGATGAATTTGGAAGTCATATACCGCAGCTAATGCAATTAACATCCGAATGAATGTAATTCTAGTTACTAGCGAGTATGTGTCAACAAAATCAAAACCTTATTTTTGTCTACAACCTTTGACAAAAAGTCTTGCTTTTTATTTGTCAATAGTTCCATCGACTTTCATTTCCTTCTAAAGATTCACTTTGAACCCAAAGGTTTATTTTCTGGAAGAAAATCAATCAA
>NW_006239352.1:176901-183597 GCF_000226075.1 Solanum tuberosum
ATTGAACCAATCTCACTATTGACACCATCTTTCCAAAAGGATGAGTCTACAGAAGACACAAGAAATGTTACAAAATCATATTTGAAGGAAGTAATTGTCCTTTGACATTTACTACGCCTTTGAATCTCTTTATTAAGTACATTCTCCTTTTTTCTTTCCATGGTCTTTTAGACCCTTCACTAGACTAATCAAGTCTAATTTTACAGTCCACAATCATAGGTCCTATTTTAATCCTTTTAGGAATAGGAACTTGGACTTTGGCTAGACATCCCCACACTTTGAAATATTTCAAGTTGAATTTTCTTCCTTTTCATTTCTCATATGGAATAGATTGTGTCCTTAACAAACAAAACTTTTTATTGCTTTGTTTCTGAAAAGACAACTTTTTGTTGTCCCTTTTGCTGTAAGGATAGCTTCTCCACACAAGTTTTGTGGCAAACCTGAACTTATAAGAAATGTAGCAATCATTTCCTCCACGGTTATTTTTTTTTTCATTCTGCAATTCCATTAGATTGAGGTGAATAGGGAAGTAGTTTGATGGATAAATCCACTTTCTAAACATATTTCTGCAAAAGGAGATTTATATTCTCCATCCCTATCACTTCTTATCTTTTTCCCAACTGTTTTTCAACTTCAATATTATATTGTCTAGACATTTCTATTGCTTCATCCTTACCATTCAGCAAATAGACATAGTTCGTTTCTAATGCAATTGTCAATGAAAGTTATGAGATACATTTTCCTCCTACGAGATGGTGTTGACTTCATATCACAAATGTCAGTGTAAATCAACTCTAAGGGATTAGAATTCCTTTCAACAGATTTATAAGAATGCTCAGCACACTTAGATTCCACACAAACTTGACATTTTTATTTATTGCACTCAAAGTTAGACAAAACTTCTAAGTTTGATCTAATTTTTCCTTTACAAGGTTTTTGTAATTTGACATGCCCCAAGTGTTCATGTCACAAACAGTTTGACTCAAGCAAGTAAAAACTAATAAAAATATTGAGTTTGAAAAGCTCTCAACGAGGTAGCTTTTTCTCACAAATATTTTGTTCCTCTTTCTTACAATTTTTGTGTGATACAAACACTGTTTAGAGTCATCACCTTGTCACATGTCCTTTTCGGAAGGACCTTTCCATAACTTTCAATTTGATTGTTATAGAACTACCCATGAACAAAGTTTCATTGGGTCCAATAAAAGCAATATAGTCCAAATACTTCTTTTACAAAGCATGACAAATGACTATTCACCAATATTCATGTCTATACAAATAGTTATATTTAATAGGCATATCTTTTCATGAAAAAATCACAACATTTTAAGTGACACTTTTTTCATAAAAGAACTCAATCATTTTGAACAAGTATACATATAATTTGGTAGTTTCATACTAGTCATACCATATACTAGTAAACGAGAAACTCAACGACCACAATATCAAATATACTCCAAGAATTTTGTGGGTCTAACATAATACAAAAGTATCATCGAATTTCATATCTTGTGCTCCAAATTTAAATTAGAGACTAAGTCTAATTTTATCTTTGGCATAAGCAAAGAACCCCCCACATTTTAAATATGATCTCAAAAATATTTTTCAAGTATTTAAAAATAGTTTTTCCACATATTTTTTTTCCCTCATTCTATCAAAGTGTCATTGGCAACATGAAACCACTTTTGAAAATATTACTCTATAAAAGAATTATAGTGCTTCAATTCCATTTGACAATTTTTACACAATGTCAAAGTTCATTCCATAGAGGCACAAAATCACAAACTCTAAGTCACTGGTATTTTTCATCCATCACAAATAGACATACCACTTAGTATTTAAATTACTAACAATAAATACAAAAAAAAAATTGTACAATTTGTTTCTATATAACAGCGAAGTTTATAGAAAATCAAAAGTACAACACTGACTTATTATGTGAAGTTTTCATATTCTTCAAACCAATTGCATAGTCTAATTTATCCAGAGTAGAAAACTACAAAAGTTTTTAGTCTACAAAAATCAAACACAATCAAACTTCACATGGAGTACAAAACTACAGAAGTTTTTTTTTTCCAGTCTCCAAGCAGAATTGAACATATTCATAGATTATCACATAGATATGCTTTTCTTTTCAAATAGCCTTCCAACTATAACATTTTGACATACTATTTTATCAAACAAAAATGTGCATCTCTCATTCTGCACACTGAAGAATTTTAAAGGCAACACTTTTTGTCAAGGAAAATTCATGCAAAAAAACATATGGTTTGCAGATCTTTTTCCAAAGATATACATGATAAATATCAAAACTGTTAACTTTTAAAAACTATTCTCCTCCTTAGCTAAATAATAAGAAGGTTACCTGGTGTAATCTTTAATTGAAATACCACAAATTCTTCTAGTACATTCTCACTTCGACCTTGCTAAACAAAACACCGAATTTTGAAGAAGTAATGCATTAATCTTCTACTTCCATGATCTCTTTCTCTCTAATCAGTAGAATACAAGAAATACCAACAATATAATAATTTCTTTAAGATTGTTGTTCATCTTGTATTCCTAAGATACTTAGAACAAAAACTTTGAAGAACTTGATTAGAAACAACAAAGTTTAAAGAACATTTTCAAAACTAGAAAATTAACACCAGTAGAGAAAATAGAACCAGAAATAGATTAGAAACAATATACAAAATATTTTTCTTAAAGAAGAAAATCGAGCCCACTGAATGCACAGTGTCCCCTTAAGGAAATTATTCCACTCAAGTACCCAAGGTTAGTGGAATATATCCTCCCAGGATAGAATGATCTTACTCACCGGTGTATAGGTACCTAAAACCACGGTGTCAGCGAACCACTCAACGGCAGTAAAGTACACTTAGAATACTAGATTTGATAGTAGTAGTAGTAGTAGTAGAAGAAGTCCAGAAAAATTCGTTCAACTTAAATGAGAGGAAATCCCTCAATTTATAGAAAATAAAGGGTAGTGTGAAAAGGTTCTTATTGTGCCTTACCGGAAAGATCACAAACCTTTGGAAAAGTCACAATCTTTCGGAAAGGTCACAACTTTTCATAAAAGTCGCAACTTTTCATAAAAGTCACAACTCTTCATAAAAGTCGCAACTCTTCATTTTCCATTCACACCTTTTAAAACCCAACAATCCCCCGCATGAATGGGGAATGACTCCAAGACAAAGAAACGGACAAGTATGTGTACTTTACAAGCAAGAATTAATTGCATCTGGATAAGTAGGTTTCCCCTTGGACTTTCGGTAGTGAACATATGTCGGATATACTTGGTCAATCGTTTGATGTGATATCTTCGAACCGTCGAACTTTGATGTATACCTAGACAACCATATGTCACACAGTTAACCCTTTACCATTTATGATTCTTACGGTTGTGTTCGTTTCAGCCATGAACAACTCCTGGTTTCTTGAGTGTATAGAGAGATGGGCTTTTGACCATCATCCTCTTTGAAGTGGCTTACACTTCACACTCACATATGTGCTTTCTAACCGTCTTATCGCTTAGATACACTATTTGGTCAAATCTACCAAACTTAGCGAATCATTAAAAACTTTAAGCTTTATTAAACTCATTAACAAGCCTTAATGTTTTAACCTCATTCCTGAACATTGTCTTCATCATGAGAATGGATTGAGTTGCTTGACAATGTCGAATCGTGAGTCACAACTTTGTTTTTCTCTTTGAATCTAACTCTTGGGATCTCCAGTCTGCTAGATAGAGTTACCGCCATGATGACTTGTCCTAAGCCGTAAACCCATTCCCTTAGATGATCTTTCAACTTTTTCTCTAGTTAGGCCTTTTTGTAAGTGGATCCGACACATTATCCTTTGACTTTACATAGTCAATTGTGATAATTCCACTAGAGAGTAGTTGTTTTCTAACGGTATTAGGTTCTTATTGTGCCTTACCGGAAAGGTCACAAACCTTTGGAAAAGTCACAATCTTTTGGAAAGGTCACAACCTTTCATAAAAGTCGCAACTTTTCATAAAAGTCACAACTCTTCATAAAAGTCGCAACTCTTCATTTTCCATTCACACCTTTTAAAACCCAACAGTTTTTCTCTTTGTATTATTTAGGCTCGAGTCATTTGAACCTAAGTTGATTCTCTCTTAAATTTTCTAATAAATTGGTTTACACCCGTATTTTAATAAAAAAATATATTAACTTACCAATTTAAATATAATTAAAAATATCAAGCAAAATAAATTTAAAAATTATTCCATAAATTAAATCATTACATATGAAAATTCACCACAAAAATAAATAAATATAAGAACTATATTGGTAAATATGTATATATGGCAAGGATAATTTGGTCTTGAAAAAAATAATTTTATGCATCTACTTCTGCTTATTTTAAGAATAAAAACTTTATAGCTTCTTCCAAACCACATAAAAATATTTCTGCTTTCAATTAAATGTAGTTTTACTTGTTAGCCAACTACCCTAATTTTTTTGAAAATGTGTTTTTTTGTCATAGTATGTATTTTTGACCTCCCTACAATAATGTCAAGCAAGTTTTACATCTCTTTATCTACTTTCCTAGATATATTGTCATTCTTTTAGTTTAGTTTTACAATATTAAATTAAAAAATGTATTTACGTGTCAATCCCTCCTTTCAAATAGTCATGTTCAAAAGATAATTAAGACTAATTTAAATAAGTAAAGTAATAAATGATGCCTAATTTAGAGAATCTTTGGATATTGTGCCTAAAATTACTCCCCATTTTTTATGTCATTCCTTTCTATAAATAGTTGTACCACAATATTTGTCATTTTATAAAATTTATGCATAAATTACCATATTTTACCTATTATACCCTTGATAGAGTAGTTAATTAATCTTGAAAATATATTCATCATTTATTATAAAGTTGTCTTAAGAAAATATTAAATAAGGGTAAAAGGGTAAAGTTATATCATTTCTTAATGCAAGTACAAAATAAAAATATGACATATAAAATGGAACGAAGGGAGTAATATTTTCTTGAGACAAAAGAAAAAGTAACATTTGGCAGCTAACAGCCATGAAACAAGACGTATCAACACTTTGTGAAAAGCAGTAAAAAAGAGCGTAGCCTTGTTGCGCGTACATTAAATTGAACTTTAAAATGTGGTAAACAGTGACAGGCCTAGAGTTTTAAGGTTATGAATATTCTGAAAGTAGCAGAGTCAAAAATAAATTAAAAAAATGTTAGAAGTAAGATTCGAACATTAAAAGAACCTTAAGCATCCACCAAGAATCATTAAATCAATCATATCATTTTTTTACTGAATTCTCTATATTAATTTTATATAAATACCTTTATTTATATTAGATACGGAATTAATGGCTGCTCAGGCATCCTCAAAGTGGGTCCGGCACAGCTGGTGAAGTGTGTTAGTGCCACATGCCCACATCCTACACCTGCCATAACACACAGATTGACACAATCAGCCTAAGTAGTTAGGCACAACTTACTTTATACAAGCTGATGATGCAATCGTGTCATCTTGGTTTATTCGGTGAGAACTGGCTTTCTTTGTTCTCTTCTCTTCTTGCTATGTTTCGTTTTGTTGAAATACAAAGTTTGGACCAAAAAGTGTCTGAATTTGGAGCAAATCGTTTCATGAATCATGATGGCTAAGTATTCTGTTCTGGTGGAGCGAAACTGATAATTACATATACTCATACAGGGCAAGTCAGTAGTTGGAAGAGGAGATGATGTTGAGGATTGCAAAGCCTAAAGTCTCTCTCAGAATCTTAACACATCCAGTATGTTTTAACTACCGATTTCATTCACATCATATTTCCATTTGTCTTGTTAATAAAAGAATTCATCCCCCTGTTTTATTCTTTGTTATTTTCCTCCAACTTGTGCAGATTTTTGGGGCACCTACTTTAACTCGGAGAAGTTATTCATCTGGGGTTAAAGTTAAACAGGTACGCTTGTATTTTCCTAATTATGCAGGGAGCTTGGTCTCTTGTAAATCAGAGACGGAGCCAGAATTAAGTGTCTGAGGTTCTAAATAAATTTTAGGATATAAGAGAAAAATATTGCAAAACATGCTCCTTTGAAAAAAGGAAAGAAAAAGATTTTAACCCATCACTAGTATGGAAGGCATTTCCACCGTCCCTTACTTATCACTAAACTGTCAATTTTGTTAATATAATATATATAGGAAAAATCCTTTTGGCCAGAAAATTTGGCCATAATTTGGCCATAATGGCCCAAATACATGTTCACACTATAAACTGATTTATTTTTTGACAACTATACCCTTCTTTGTCAAATTTATATTTTTCTTATTAATTTATTCATTAATTATGCTTCAATAATTGAAAAAGTTTTCCAATACATTGTAAATTGACTAATTTTTAAATTTCTCTAACTTCCATACATACATGGCTTTTAATTTCTTTTAGAAATATTGTGAAATGGTCAAAGGCCAATACATATGTAGTTTTTTTTTTCTTCCTTAATTTTCTGATAAAAAAAATCTATAAAGAATACAAAATTTAAATTGATAATTAGAATACAAAATTTAAAATTTAGAATATAAAATTTAAAATTTACATTACAAAATAAACTTACTCATAAAATTAAATTCAAAATAATTTTAACTCAAACTCATTTTCTTGTAAAGTCTATCATAGATGTGTCGATCTTTTCACAACTACAA
>NW_006239352.1:183911-193522 GCF_000226075.1 Solanum tuberosum
AATAATAATAATCCAACATAATTTGCACAATATTTTTATAAAGATAAAAAAATATGTTAAGAAATCGACACATCATAAAAAATTATTTTAAATTAATTTATATTTAAACATTATTTAAAATGATTTCAATAACGACATTTAAAAATTCAATACACTTTAGACATGGTGGATATCAATACATTATAAATATTATAAGAATCATATAATTTACATATGTATTGATCCTAGTTATATAATTAATAGAAACCTCAGAGAATCAATGTACCAGTGTTGTAGTTTCGCGCCTATGTGTTATGCCTATTTGATAACTTGAAAATGATTACTTATATTTTATTAAGTATTTAATATAACCTCTAATTAAGTAATTTTATAATTGATATAATTAAATAAATTTAAATCATATGTTTCAATATTTTTAAAATAATTGTTTAAGTTATATAAAATCAATAGTTATACATTGAATATGTATTTGTAATCATTTGATTGTTTAAATTATATACTCTTTAACCTTGATAACTAAAGTTAATATAATTTTTTGATTTTATAATTTAAAAGTGCTTAATAGAATTTATTGATTATATATATGATTTTATTGATTATTTAATTAAGAATAGGGCCTAACTATTTATAAACATATACAATACATACATATGTATACAATTTTATTTATATTTTATTTTTATTTTGAAACATCTTCTTAATTAATATAATTGAAGTAACTAATTGTGTATTCATGGTTAGAAATGGTGAAATAATTTTAATAATTACTATAAGTTATTATAAATTTGTTTAGAGAAATTAGGATATACAAAATTTGATATGTTATTTGAGGTATAGTTATAAATGTCTTATTATATATTTTTTTATATTTAAAACATCTAATTCTCAAAATGATATTCTTATTTTCTTCATAAAAGAAAAGCACACATGTTATATGACCGGTCTATTAATCATGGTAGAATTATATAAGTTTATTCATTGATTTTATTTAAAGAAAAGTCAATTGTAAATTTGAAAATTATACTTAATTCAACTAAATTATGTATTACCGAGTAGTTAGTATAATTTTTAATTGGAAAATAATCTACTTTTGTCTATTATTAACATGAATTTTAATTGTCTCCTTCGATAGAAAATTCTATATTAAATGAAAATATTTTTAAAAAAAATGTATATACTAATTATGCTATACTTTATTTACATACATTAGACATATTGTAATTTAAGTATCCTACATAAAATACATCTATTTTAAAGTATTATAATTGATCATTAGGTATTGAGTGATCTTTTATTTATTCTTTTTGAAACATCCTCTTAATTAGTATTATATGAGTACTTTAATTTTTTATTCATGGTTAAAATTAGTGAAATAATTCTACCAATTTCTATATATGTTAATTCTTGTTTGGAATGATTATAATATAAAAAATTAACGTGTTATTAAAAGTTACAAAAGTCTTTCGTTAGTTATTTTTTTTATAAATATCTAACTTCCAAAAGTACATTATTTTTTCTCTTGAACAACATCCATTATATAGAAGAATCTATTTAGTTGATTATATTTTAAAGAAAAAATTATTTATAAATTTTTTTGGTAAATCCTTACACTTAATTACTATGTTTTACTAAATTTGTATTACAAAATAATTAAGTATAATCTCAAGTAGATAAGATAGTCATTTGTAGTTATTATTAATGAGAAATTTAATTGTCTTCTTCAATAAAGAGATTTATTTTAAGCGAAAAAAACAATTTTTCAAAGGTATGCATTGGTACATTGTGTACATAATTGAGTTCGGGAAGGGGTAGAGGAAGGAGTGTAGGTTTTATATATATATATATGTATGTAGAACATAATTTGTATGGTATAGTAATGAAAAACAATATTAATGTATAAAAACGAAATTAAAATATTAATGTATAAAACTGAAACTGCAATTTTTTTAATTAACTGAACAATATTTTAAAAAATAAAAATCCAATGAACTATACACACATAAATATACACAAAAACACTTTTATTTCCCTTGGTAGCCAAAAAGTTTGTATTTTAGTAGTTCAAGGAGTTTGGGAAATAGAAAAAAGTTACTTTTGTTTTGGAGGGAAAAGTATGATGGAATAAATGCAAAAATTGAAATAAGGATATTATAGTCTTTTTACCTTTCTGGCCAAATTCTGGCCAATTTTTTCTGGCCATTTAGCATTACCCTGTGCTAACATATGCAAGTTTTGACTAAAGTATTCCTCCCTTTATTTTTAGGAGTCCTTTTTGGGGTGAAGTATTACCTTCGTTCAATAATAATTATCCACTATACTAAAAATAGTTATCCAATAATATTTATCTAATTTAGAAAATTAAGAAATAATTTCTTTTGTATCTATTTTATCCTTGTTATTCTCTCTGTCCCTAATTATTTGTCCACTTTTGAATTTACACACATATGAAGAAAATATTTATTGACATAGTAAGTTTACTATTTTACCCTTATTAATTATGAAGTCCATGAATTAAAAACGTAAGATTTTCAAGAAGTTCTACCTTTTAAAAGTAATTAATTGAGGGTATAATAGGTAAAAGAAAATTGCCCTTTCTTAATTTGTCAAAATGAACAAGTAATTTCCATATATATATATAATTTTTTAGGGCAGTGTACGGAAAAGTTAGTGGGTCCCACCTAGCTTCGCCTCTGCTTGTAATTATGCATATGTCAACTCTTACTTTGTAGATGATGGTGAGAGAAGCACTAAATTCTGCCCTTGATGAGGAAATGACAGCTGATCCTAGAGTATTTTTAATGGGCGAAGAGGTAACAATCAATTTGCTTCCCTATTATTTGAATTTTGGCGGTGTGGTGCTTAATTACCTTTTTGAACCATTCAGGTTGGGGAATACCAAGGTGCTTACAAGGTTAGAATTTCTAACATTGAAGTTGCTCGCCCCTACAGTGCAGTAGTGAAATTGTTTTCTCCTCTCTTTTGGCAGGTCTCTAAAGGACTCTTGCACAAGTACGGCCCTGACAGGGTTGTTGATACCCCAATTACTGAGGTTGTCTTTTCATTCATCATCAATGTGCTATAATAACTTTGCATTCTCTCTTAGCCATCAGTCGTTATACATTAATCTTTGGTTTCCTCATTAAAAGTGTAGCTTCTTGTTTCTCATTGAGCAGGCTGGATTTACTGGACTCGCT
This sequence comes from Solanum tuberosum, assembly GCF_000226075.1. Taxonomy (NCBI): domain Eukaryota; kingdom Viridiplantae; phylum Streptophyta; class Magnoliopsida; order Solanales; family Solanaceae; genus Solanum; species Solanum tuberosum. The sequence goes on from NW_006239352.1 coordinate 187,106, forward strand.
ACGGGAGCCGCATATTATGGACTTAGGCCTGTCTTAGAGTTCATGACCTTTAACTTTGCCATGCAGGTAAGATATTACTTCGCTTTCTCAAACTTCTTCGTGTTACCTTTTGTCACATGTTGGAATGGTTGCTATGATGCTCATAATGATACTTATAACATTAACGGTGTATAGAGACCAGTTTTATATGGCTTAGGTAACGTGTTAAGCTTTTACTTCCTCCCGTAGAAATTCCATCATAAGTTGTCTATGTATGTAGTTATCAAAATTAGGTCTGCTTTCGAATTCTTAGTAAGCTTTGTTCTCCATATATAGCTCAACAAGGGTGAACAAGCAGGAGTTGTTGCAGATAAAAAGAACTGAGCATATTATTCAAGCATGCAATCTGTCCACAACTAACTAATTTGTGCTTCGCCCTATTTTTAAACAATTCAAGCCTGTTGACCGGTCTCTTAAATAGGTGTTCTAGTTTTTTGCCACCATACTTAGTGGAGAAGCCTTTTTGTTTTGTTTTTCTACATGGATTTCCCGTAAATGTTCTGAAATCAGCAGAGCAGTATACCAATATACTTATAGTCAACCCTACAGCATATATGTGGTATTCAGCTGCAGGTAATAGGATTTTACATATCTTGAAACGACGAGATGAAATGAAATTCAGGGCTCCTTTGTTTTCTGAAACCATGCTTGTAATCATCAGACAGGATAACTTACACCTGTCTTGGGTGTCATTTCAGAGGAGCTACTTGACGTGCACCATACCTATCCACAAAGGTGGACCCATACCTTTAGGAGGGGGTGCACCTGCACCCGTTAGCCTCGGGAAAAATCATATGTATGTCTATTTTGAAAAACTCACGCAAACTAGGAACAATGCACCCATGAGAAGCTTAGGAGTGCCCTTGTGCTGCTGGTACAAGCTAGAGGAACCACCCATGAGACCACCATACAGACCCAGTCATTCTGGGATCAGCGCGGGAGTGCTGCATATTAGCTGATTCTGTAGGTCTTTGGGATAAAGACAGAAAACTATAACATTAAGGTTTCAGAGTAATTCCATTGAGATAGCATTGTTCATTTGTTTATCATGGTATTTTCTGCTGCTGAGACCTTTTGTGTAGACATTTGATCAGTGGAAAAAGATAATTAAAGGAGATAGTATTTCAATTTGATGACTTTACTAGAAGACGACCCTACAGCTCTCACCTTTGTAATGGAACTTTTGTTTGATTTCTTTTCGAGACATTTATTTTTGTTACGGCACAAAAACCACTTTCCCTTCCTAATCTGCGTCTTTCTTTTGAAATTAAAAGCTGAATTCTGTGGAGATATTAGGAGTTCTGATGTGTTCTTGCAGGCAATAGACCATCTGGTTAACTCTGCTGCCAAAACACACTACATGTCTGGTGGGAATATTAGTGTTCCTATTGTTTTCCGAGGACCGAATGGTGCTGCTCTAGGTGTTGGTGCTCAGCACTCTCAGGTATCTTGTATCAGTTTTCTGGTGGTATTTCTTTTTAAGGAAACAGCTGTCATGAGCAAAGATTCATGTGAAAGCACCAGCATATACCAAGGCCCGCTCTTGGAAGAAGACAAAGCAGGGTGTGGATATCAGAGAAGTTCTTATGCTGTTCTAAATTAAGATCACATGTGTGTACGTAATCTATAATAAGAAAAACCTTGCTGAACTGGATGATGCTTTGAGTAAAAAAATTCAGTAGCTATTGCTGGGAGTATCAGGTTGTCGGGATTATGCGTCTAGTATAAGTTGACCGGTAGCCGTCGTTGAGGGTCTTTGATTATTAGAGTTGTGCCTTGCTGTTTAAATGTGATTGAAAACAACGAGGTATTGTTGTCTGTACCATTTATTAGCTGCTCATTGCACAACTTGCAGAAAACTTGAAAGTTGCATGCTTCAACTACTCACAGATTTCATGCTCACTGGTGTGTTTTATCAGGCTGTAGATTGAGAAATAACCGATATTCAACAAATAAATCTCTCTCAAATATGATATGCATTATCCTTTGTTGGTCACAAGAAGATGATTGTCAGTTTATCTGGACGAAATGCATTTTGAGAAATCTATATCTCAGAAATTATTAGAACTCAAACTTGTCATATGATGATCAATATGCAGTGTTATGCTCCATGGTATGGGTCTGTCCCTGGCTTGAAAGTTGTGGCGCCATATTCATCTGAAGATGCGAGAGGACTTCTAAAAGCAGCTATCAGAGATCCCGATCCGGTTGTTTTTCTTGAGAATGAGTTATTGTAAGTATGATACGATTTTGAGAATTGTGGTAAAAAATCTCTAAACACCTTGGTATAAGGATAGCATACCACCCGTGTAATCCCACAAGTGGGGTCTGGGGAGGATAGTGTGTATACAACCTTACCCCTACCTTGAGAAAAGGTAGAGTTCTTTCTAATAGACCCTCGGCTCAAGTAAAATATAACAACAATCAAGTTTGTAAGTAAATATAGTAATGAAGAAGCTAAACTGAAAAACAATGGAGAAGAGAACCGTAGCAACAACAAATAATATGATAACCGAAGCCAAGAAGACAACATGTAATGCTAAAATCGAAGAATAAAATAGTAGGGGAGTAAATTTTGGTAAATCAATTTTCAGGTATGGCGAGTCTTTTCCTGTGTCGGAAGAAGTTCTTGATCCAAGCTTTACCCTTCCCATAGGGAAAGCAAAGGTATGCTCCCAGACAAGCTTTACTTTTTCGGAATTGTTTGCATCCGTTCTTACAGTTTGTGATTCTTTTTCTTTTATGTACAACAGATAGAGAAAGAGGGAAGAGATGTGACAATTACAGCATTCTCACGGATGGTTGGCTATGCTCTCAAGGTTTATGTGTGCATATTTCCCTACATTCCAATAATGAGTATACATGCAATGAAGAGTTTGGTTAATCGCATTACAGTTTCATTCTCTTTAATTTGTCAACATTTGTTGCTCAGGCTGCAGAGACGCTTGCGAAGGAGGATATTAATGCTGAGGTAAATTAGTTCCAACGGAGCTCTTTCTCTTCCCTTTCCGCAACATGGTTACCTCAACTCCTTGATTTGAAATGTAGCTGTTGGCTTGTTTGTGTACTCTTTGCCATAAACGGTTGGTTTTGATGTATTTCAATCTTACAGATCATTAATATTAGGTCAATTAGGCCATTAGACAAATCTTCCATCAATGCTTCGGTGAGAAAAACTAACAGGCTGGTTACTGTGGAAGAAGGGTTTCCTCAACATGGCGTCGGTGCTGAAATCTGGTTTGTGTTTCAAACTGTATTGAAAATCATATAATAATGCATTACTAGTTGTACATTACTGAAGTTAATGTTAGCTGTTTGGAACATCTAAAGGATCAATCTTTAAACTAAACTTGTGCCTTTGGTTGTCATAAATAGTGCTTCAGTTGTCGAGGAAATATTCGAGTACCTCGATGCCCCAGTTGAAAGGATTACTGGTGCAGATGTTCCAATGCCTTATGCTGCCAATCTTGAAAGGATGGCTCTTCCACAGGTCTCTTCTCTGTAATATTTATGTTCCAGCTTACATTATTATAGAAGTTTTTGGGCTTTTGATCTCAATCATCTATATAAAGAATTTTATTTGGTTGCTAACCAGAAGCCATTAAAATAATCGAATCAGATGTTAGTTCGGATTGACTTAATTTCTTCCGGTGATGATGGAATCGTGCAGGTTGAAGACATTGTTCGAGCAGCCAAGAGGGTGTGTTACAGATCTATTCCCATAGCAGCTGCTGTTTGAGTTTTGTAATCTCCACCTACTTGTATGCTTTTATTTGTAAAATAAATGTGGAGATGTTCACCGTAGTCAATTTGGGCATTTTATTGCTCGAGAAGAATTCTACTAGAGCAGCTTTCACATATAGTAAACATAAAAATCATATTTGTATGTTATAACTATAGTTTGTTTAATTGCACTCCATTATGTTTGTTATGGAGCATCATATTGTATAACTCGCTGGCTCCTTTTCAAATTTGTATAATTTTGCATTCAGTCTCTCGTTTGTATAAGTCGTTGGTTGCCTCTCAATTCAATTTTATTGTTTGTATATCTGCATAAAATTTGAATTTGTATACAGTTGAATCGAAATAAAACGTTTGTATATTAAATCTCTGTCTCTCTCGCTTTATACAAACATAAATTATACATTGTATTTTGTATAATCTGTGTTCGTATAAAGCGAGAAAGAGAGGCAAAAGAAAAATGAGCAGGGGAAGATTTGTATTGTATAATTATAAGTGTAGAACGAAAATATATGTATTTGCATATGTATATACAATTTTCTCTCGCTTTATACAAACAGAAACACAATTTATACATTTGTGTTAGTATAAAGCGAGAGTGGCGAGCGAGAATTTCAGTGAGAGAGGCGACAGTTTGCTACGGGGAGGGTTGAGTTTAACCCGCATAATTTTTAGGGAAAAAGAACAAATATACCCCCGAACTATTATAAATGGTATCTAAATACCCTTCATTATACTTTTAGGACACTGACACCCTTGTCGTCTAAATTTTAGGGTGTATATACCCTTTGGACTAACGGAGGGACACATGTCTCCATCCAAATGATTTTCTGCATTTAATTTAATTTTAGTATTTTACCTTTAATTAAAAAAGAGAAAATTGTATATAATAACAAACTATTAATTCAAATTAAATGCTATAAATATACTTTGATTTAATTGTACCCTATAGCAAACTATTGCTATTTTCGTCACTCTCCCTGGTGGAATCTCACTCGCCACTCTCGTTTGGTGGCAGTCTCACTCGCCTCTCTTGCTTTTGTACAAACACAAATGTATAAAATGTGTTTGTGTTTGTATAAAAAGAGAGGAAATTGTATATATACATATATTTTCGTTCCCCTTTCCCAAATCTCGCTCACCACTCTCCCAAATCTCGCTCGCCTCTCTCGCTTATACAAACAGAAACGAAATGTATAAATTGCATTTTTGTTTGCATAAAGCGAGAGGAAATTATATATACACATGCAAATACATATATCTTCGTCCTATACACTTTAATTATACAATACAAATATTTTCCTGCCCAGTTTTCTTTTACCTTTCTCTCTTTCTCGTTTTATACATACACAGATTATACAATTGATCTTTGTATACAACTGCTTTCTTTTGTATATGTATAGCAAATTATACAACTGTCTTCTTTGTATATGTGTAGCGAATTGTACAACTATTTTTTTTTTGTATATGTATAGCGAATTATACATATATATGGTTGCTATGGAGCGCAATTATGCAAACTTTGCTATAGCATACAAATATGACTTTTGTGTTTGCTATATGTGAAAGTTGTTCATTAAAAAACCCACCCATCACCCACATTAAAACACCCGACCCAATTATGACCAACAACTAAGGGTGGCAATGGAACCGGTAACGGAACTACCGGACCGGGACGTTCCGGAACCGGAACGGAACCGGGCACCACGGGCCGGAACCGAACCGGAACCGGGACGGACCGGAACCGGTAATTCCGGGAAAAAATCCGTGTACCCGTCCCGGACCGGTAACGGACCGGACCGGAAACCGGGTCCAACCGTTAAAATTATAATTTTTTTATTAAAATTAAAAAATTAGGAACATTACACTTAAAAATTTATACTTTTAAAGTTTTAAATACAAACTTTCAAACTTTTAAAAGTATAAAAGTTTAAATTTCACAATTTAAAAGTTTGAAAATTTAAAATCAAACTTTAAAACTATAAAAGTTTAAATTTCACCCTTTAAAAGTTTGAAAATTTAAATTTAAATTATAAACTTTAAAACTATAAAACTATAAAAATTTAAATTTCACACTTCAAATTTTAAAAGTTTGAAAATTTAAATTCAAAGTTCAAACTTTAAAACTATAAAAAGTTTAAATTTCACACTTAAAAGTTTGAAAATTTAAATTTAAATTATAAACTTTAAAACTATAAAACTATAAAAATTTAAATTTCACACTTTAAAAGTTTGAAAATTTAAATTTAAATTATAAACTTTAAAACTATAAAACTATAAAAATTTAAATTTCACACTTTAAAAGTTTGAAAATTTAAATTTAAATTATAAACTTTAAAACTATAAAACTATAAAAATTTAAATTTCACACTTTAAAAGTTTGAAAATTTAAATTTAAATTATAAACTTTAAAACTATAAAACTATAAAAATTTAAATTTCACACTTTAAAAGTTTGAAAATTTAAATTTAAATTATAAACTTTAAAACTATAAAACTATAAAAATTTAAATTTCACACTTTAAAAGTTTGAAAATTTAAATTTAAATTATAAACTTTAAAACTATAAAACTATAAAAATTTAAATTTCACACTTTAAAAGTTTGAAAATTTAAATTCAAACTTTAAAACTATAAAA
>NW_006239352.1:196413-341185 GCF_000226075.1 Solanum tuberosum
CGAACCGGATCGGAACCGGACCGGACCGGGACGGAACCGGGACTAACCGGACCGGGACGGACCGGTAAATCCCGGTTTCCGTCCCGTTACCCCTCCCGGACCGGAACAATTCCGGATCTAAACGGTACTATCCGGAACCGAGACGGAACCGGTAACGGACCGGAACGGACCGGAACCGGTACCGGTACCTCCCGGTTCCGTTGCCAGTCATACCAACAACATATCCATCAAATTGGAACCCAAAGCCAATACCACAACGACCATCGTCGACGACACCATTTTTCTTGTTTCTGCCGCAGTATGTATAAGAGCTTAATTCGGAAGAGCGGTCTGGTGATCCATCCTCAAAGATTTCAATGCCATCCCAATCAATTGACCATCGTCGACAACTGTAGATGTTTATTGGATCTTCATTTCTTCAGTTAGTTTTACACAATATTCAACTGAACCATAAGGCAAATGAAAAAATACTATCTACTAAACCATTTTTTTTCATAGCCAAAATCGGATACCAAAATTTGAATTATGTACGATTAGAACAAAATCACAACTCAAAAGTTATTGAAGTTTTCAAACAAAAACTTAAATAGCAGAAGCCTAACGAAGACCATAAGCATAGCTAGACCGTTGAGAATTTCGGAATGAGGTTCTACTTCAATCTCTTCTTATCTTTTGGCGCTTCCTCTTGAGCCTCCTCGTACGCTTCTTCTTCCACTTAGCTTTCATCCCGAATAGGTGAATATTGAATAGTAAACTGAGAATATTCCGGCGTGCTAACAAGCTATAAACTCATATCATCTTAACAAGATTTGGACTTTGGAATGTTAGTGTGAGGAGGCATGATGAAGTGTCTTTTGGGTGATTTGGGGTTATAATTGGGTTAGGATATTTTAGGTTGGGTCATGGGTGGGTCAAATGGTGGAAGTTGGGTGGTTTTTTTTTTATTGTGAATAAAAATTAAATTAAATATGGTTGTATTGTTTAGATGGTGTCACGTGTCCATCCATTAGATTCAAGGATATACACAACCCAAAAGAATGACGGTAAGGGTATATACAACCTTAAAGTATAACAGAGGGTATTGACATACCATTTTTTATTGTTCGGGGGTATATTTGTCTCTTTTCCCTAATTTTTAACCCCCCTCACCCCGCGCCCCACATAACAATTTTTTTCAGTTTCAACCAGCCCTGCATGAACCCGCTCCACATAACTTTTTTAATATTTTCTTTTTCTAGTTAAGTTTGATAATAAAAAATAAAATTCATAAAAAGAAATTCATTTTTTCATCAAGTTCTATTAATTTAATAGGATAGTGACTTAAAATTTTATTTTTTTAGAGGTCAATTGGAAACATGTAAGAAATATTTTTTTTTATTATTGAACCATTTTCATTTACTATCTTGAATATTTTAGTAGTTTTAAAGAAATTATTTTAATAAATAATGCTCTATCACTCTTATAACATGTAAGAAGTTAAAAAAGAAAAGACATAAAGTCACCACTAAAGTTGTCTCGAATTTTCAAAAAGACATCTTAACTTTGCGGGTGTCCTATTACCCTATTGAACAACTTCAAAATAGTATGTACACCTCATTTTTCACTCAATATCACTTATACAAAAATATTTGTAAGGCACGCACTAATAGTCACTTGCCACGTGTTAAATGTAATTTTTAATTATTTTTATTTGATTTCTTTGGTTTTATTTTTCATTTATTCTTTTTCTCTTTCTTCTTCACCTCAGTTTCTGTTCCATTCTTTTTTTTCTTCTTCTATTCCATTCCTTTCATCGTTTTCTTGGGAAATTTTATTTCATGTTCTTTTGTTGGTGTCTTGCAATGGACTTTTCTTTACACTTTGTGTCCCTTTAGCAGCCAACATTCATTTTTGCCTATTTACTGCCACCAATTAATTTATTTATGAAAATAAATATCATCAAATAATCAAAATCTAAATACTCAAAATATCACCAAGTCAAAATTTGAAATTTAAATCACCACCTTCTCCAACTCCTTACTCCCAAATCGAGTTTTTCATAGTTTTACTATTCCCAAATCTCAATCTTGATTTGTAGGAGGAACTAATTTGTTTTTCAAAAAAAGAAGAAGAATGAACACAATAACATTAGTTTTTTAAAAAACAATGACCAGAAAGAAAAAAAAAAGAAAAAAAAAGAAGGAAGACATGAATGCCCCAAGAAATATGGGTAAACTAATTATGGTAGGGAAGATGAGAAAAAAGATTTGAAAAAATAAAAATATTCCTAATAAAGTAAAAAATAATTAATACATGGGTTTTTATGTTTTTTTAAAAAAAATGTCAAATTGGGGTGCCACATGGCAAGTTTACGTTGGTCTGAAGCTGTATCAAGAGTCTTCACACGCTTATATTTTCGTGACAACATGAGTGGTGTTAAAATTAGTCAAAATGGTATATTTATTGTGGATTTAGATACTTTTGTGGGGGTAATAGGACACCAGCAAAGTTATGCCTTTTTGAAAATTCGGGACAACTTCAATGGTGACTTTATGTCTTTTTTCAAGTTAAAATTAAGTTTGAATCCACATGAAATTACATATACACGCAACCCACCCCGCCCCACATTAATATTTTAAAAAACTCAATTCAACTCGTCCTGCACCTCACCCGCCCCACACAAACTTAAATTTGCCCCACCCCGCATAGCCTTAAATCCATCCCGCCCCGCATTTCACCTGCCCCACACAACCTTAAACCCGCCCCACCTCGCATAGCCTTAAACCCACCCCGCTCCATTGTCATCCCTAGAGGAAGCGTTATTGCTTAAGTAGATGATTTGGAAGTCTCAATTCTTTAAGTGATGTTTGGAATAACTCGAAATCAGTTGATTCCAATGAAATCCTATCTCATTCAACCGATTAAATACGGATTGAATAATCAATTTTTAAAAATGGATCAAGTATTAGATAGTTATATTATACACTAAAGTCAATACCTAAATGGATAACATCAATACTCATTTGTGTGTGTGTGTGTTTTTTAATTTTATTTAGAGAGAGTTAAGTTATTTTGACTTCTAGTTGGTGATCTATCTTGATTATTCTTGAAGTCGAGCCATGGACAATATGGATATTCATAGTAGGGAAATTTTCATATACGTCAAAGAGAAAAAACATACCTAGCCCTCATGGTTATAATTTACCTAATTACGTTTCATAGGTATAGTTTTATTTGTTATGCGGATCAAGAAGTAATAGAGTCATTTGGAGATTTCGCCAATCATTTTGTAGCTTCACCCGTCGAGAATAACCTCAACCTCGTGGACTCTTGTGAGATGTTTTTAAACACGAACGGTCTATACACCTCCACAAATTTTCAAAGGTGTTCATGGGAATCCTCATGTGCTAAACCTCTCAAACATTCCTCTTAGTTGGAGCATTGTTCCAATTACATGAAACATTGTCCTCACAGTTGTGGGAGGTATCCGGATGACTCCCGTAGTTTGAACAATATTAACATGCATATCATTCAAATCACCCATGTCATTTTGACTGTAGTGACTATCATTTTCATTACCATGGTCACTCATTGTACTAGACCGGCAAATCAACCAACAACAACACAAAACAACAATCTACTATAACTAAACAAATTTACAACCTAGTTTCTCAAATAGAATTCTCAACCACAATTATCCGGTAGCGGTGCCATTTTTGGTAACGCTCAAATGTACTCTCTAAAATCAATTTAAAGAGACAGTGTTCGTCATCAATAAAAATACCTAACTAAAAATCGAGATCAAATCCAACAGAGAATGGTATATCATAGAGAATTCTATCTAAAAAATTAGATTGTAAAATCATTCATTTGTAGCAGTAAAAAGAGTGGGTGGATGATTCACCAATTTAATAGAATGACTCAATTATCAATGGTCATAATTAAACTAATATTTTGGAAAATTCAAGAAGTAACATAATATAGGGGTGTCGGAATTGGAAATCAATGTCACATAGGGGAAATTGTATTGCTATATAGCGATGAATATGCATCGCTAAGCTAGATCATCTTCAATGACACTAATCTTCTTCCGATCTCATAGCATCATTTCATAGAATTTCATTTCAGTCTCATTTATATGCTATACTAAACAACCCACTACCTTACTATATTCTTGTAGACATTGACATTTTGTGAGACTCTACAAGACGTGTTTAATTTGAGTTGAGACTCTATTAGGTGTGTTCAATTCCAACTAAGATTCTTGGAGGCTACTCAGCCCTAAACCCTAGTTCATGCCTATATAAAGGGTACTATATTACCTTGAAAACATCTCGAAAAATTCATAAAGAGATCGAAAACTCAAAAATTCCACCACAAATTCATGAAATATTCATAAAGAGATCAAAATCTAAACCATCTTAATTCGAGAAATATGCTACTAACGGTCCTCGATTTATGAAGATCAAGTCCAAATCATCGTAGTTCAAGAAATACACCACTAATGATCCTCTAATTATATAAATCAAGTCCAAATTATTTGAGTTTGAGAAATACATCACTAATGGCTTTCGAATCATGGATAAATCTTATAAGATAAGAATCAAGGGAGGAACAAATATGTACGCAAAATATTTATCAATAAAACTATGTTTCTTCATATTTTATTTATGATTGCAATTAATTTTCTGTCACTGTAGACACGTTTTTGACCGAACCTAAAATTTTACACTATTTTTAGAGCTTACAAATTTTATAAATCTAAATTAAATATTTTGACTTTTATCTTATTTTATTAAGTTTATTTTAAAATGTTTGAAAACAACAAAAATATAATAACTTTTTAAGGAAAGTTTTATTTTTAATTGTTTAAATAAGAAATGAAAGATTACAAAAAATAAATATTTTCTTTTAATTTAGATTTAATAAATAAACTAGTGTTTCTTAATTATATTTTTTAATTAGCTATTTAACTTTTCTTATATTTATATTAATAAAATAATTAATTAATATTATTAATTATTACATTTTATATTTATATACCTACCCATTAACCCCACCACTCTACCCCCACTACATTACTCCACCCCACTTCCCCCTCACACCACCTGCACAGCACACACGACACAACACAAACACACATCACCACCTACACTACCCACACTCTACTACATACTACTATATTATACACACACAACACAAACACGGAAAAAAAAAGAAATCAGCAAAGAAAAGCAACACACACAAAAAACGTACAGAAAAACAAAAACAGAACCCACACAACACACAAACGTACAGCAAAACAAAAGAAGAAAAAAGCCCCCTCTCATTCCGACATATCACCAACACACTATACATTTTCCTACTACATAAAAACGTACAAAAAAGGGGATCTAAAGTGTTTTTTTTCCAACAACACAATACCTAAACACCAACGAAAAAAATACATACACACCCTCAACATTTACTACTAACGCAGCACACACCCACCCAAACCAACATACGTACAAAAAACAAACATTTATTTTTCTTTCACATTACACAAATAAAGGTTGAGTTTGAGGATTGCTTTCGTGGTTTCTTATTAAGATTATTTTCTTTTCGTGAATTGATTCTCACAAAAGGTACCATTTAATTTTTATTGTATAATTTGATTTTCATGATTATATAAGATTTGATTCCAATGTTGTGAAGTTGCTCAAATTTTGTGTGTTGAACTTTGATGCTATAATATTGAAATACTTACCCATTATTTTAGACTATGTTATCTTCCATCTTGTACAATATGCTACTATCAATTAAGTGTTTTTTATATTTAGCTAAATGCCTGAAAGAATTATTCTAATAGTTTGTTTAGTCAAATTTATCTAAAATTAAAAAAATTTAATTTAGAAAAATTAAGAGATGAAGAGTTACATTTTTTTTATGTCTTTTGTCATAGCATGTAAGAATACTAAAAATGTAAATGCATCTATATCGAATTTGAATATGAAATAATTTTCTATTTGTTTAAGATTTTACACTTTTTAAATAGTATTCATGAATATAAATAGTAAAAATGTAATTTAATCACTAATAAAATGTTTAAGCTGTCTAGTAATAGGTAAAATATTAAAATATATGACCCGTTTTAAAGGTCGGTTTTAATTAAGAATGTGGTTACACAACTTTCTTTGAAATACTTAAAAGAAACTCAAGGATGCGGTGACGCACCTTGTCCAAATTGTTTTAATAATTTATTTTTGTTAATTCAAACCAAGAGGTGTAAATTGAAATTATTAAGTGTGATGAACTCGAGAGGGGAAGACAGTTATGTCTCCAAATGTAAAGATCGAGAATGCAGTTATGCATCCGATTTAAGACTAATAAAAATTCAACAATTAAAAAATAAGCAAATTTTTCATATAGACACAAATTATCCAAAAATGTATCAATATAAGTATAAGTCAATAAAAATGACCATGCTAGAACCACGGGACTCGAGGGATGCCTAATACCTTTCCCTCGATGAACAGAATTCCTTACCTGATTTTCTGGTTCGCAAACCAAATAAAGAGTCATTTCCTTTTGATTAGTGATTAAACAAAAAGATGACTTGGAACACTATAACTCAATTCCAAGTTGTAACTTTGAAAACATAAAATAATTCTTAAATCAATACCGTCACTTAAAATGAAAAAACACTTATCGTCATGCATGAAAAAGGGTGTGACATATCTGGCGACTTCATTGCCATCACTTAAAATGAAAAAAAACTTACCGTCGTGCACGAAAAAGGGTGTAACATATCTGGCGACTTTGCTGGGGAATAACCCGAATTCGAGCTTTATTATATTGAGTTTTACTTGATCTATTGTTATTTTTTGGATATATTGTGTATGACGGCCTAATTGTTGCTCATTTATTGCTTTGATATTGTTGAATTGTATTAAATTATCTTCATTTGCACAATCATTTTAAGTCTTTGAATACACTTAACACACGTTCACAGGAATACAATTATGCATCCTACTTTCCCTTGTGATAAAGCTGGAGTGTCTTGACACCTATTGAAGGATATTTAGTCACATATATTAGGCGGGGTTGGACCAACAATTAAGTCAGAATAGCATTGCTACCGATAAGTTGTCCCTCCTTGGCTTGAGTTGTCCACTCGGGTAAGCCAATTTAGACACTAATATCTTTAGGTTTGAGCTTATTAAACCTGAAATATAGACATGGTTATCTCTAGTAGGCTCCGCTTATTTGCATCATTTGCATTTGACTTGATGAAATTCGACATAAGGGTTGGATCCATCTAGGATATGTACCCCTATCATATTTAACCAACTAGATCATTTTATGTGCTACATGAAAATACATTTATTTAGAAAGTCTTTGCAAGTTGATCCATTTTAGTGTGATTAATAGAATAAGAGAAAATGTTGTCTTTTCATTTTTACAAAATAAAAAAAGGTAGAAAACATTAAAAAAAAATCAGTTTATAAGTTATTATACCCTTTTCAAAAATGAAATGAATTTTTTTTCACTACTTCACAAAAATTACAAAAATAAATAAATAAATAATTTAATTTTCTTTTGTACAGTTGATAATAGAAATTCAAAATAGTTTCTTTTCATAATACTTTGGAAAGTTCAATCTGAACGAACTATGCACACCTGATTCTCACCTCGATGAGATACGTAGGCAACCTTCCTCGAGTTCGGTGATCCTTATTTAAAAATTCAAAAAAAATTCTTAATCCTTATTAAAAAATTTTAAAAAATAATTTGTTTATCCATTCTTAAAAAAATGGGATTTGTCCTTAAAAAAAAAACAAAAGTCTTTTTACTCATATTTCTAAACTACGTTTGACCTGATTCTTGCTTTGACAAGATACGTAGACAACCTTATTTTGAGGTTCGGTCCAACCAAGGAAAAATCTAAAAAGTCCTCGTCACAAAAACTAGGGCAAAAAAAAAGGATTTTTTTTATTTAGAAAATTTGACTTGGTTGGTACCGACATACTTAGGAGTGTGCATAAGAAAAATAATAAAGTGTTAAATTATTTTGGCAAGACAGACCAACTTTGTTGTGACCTATAAACTTCTTTTGGTACCTCTTGATATATTTATGTAATATTGAGAGCACCAATCTCAAATCACAGAAGGAGTATGTTTTTAAAACATAAGAGCCAGTATATTTTGGGAGTAGTATTGAGCAGCGAATTGGGGATGAGCATGAGTTTAGATAACTCACGTCACCATAGAACCATGTAGCCACCATGGGTAGAAAAGGGTCATACTTTTTAGATGAATCCTTTTTGCAATAGACTAGTGGATCCATTAGGCAGTTCAAGTTCTATACCTTTGGCCAGGTATAGGATGCACTGGCAGCGTGAGGTAGATCGTTGTATCATCACTATAGCTCTTATGTGATGGTTGTTGGTTAGAGAAACTCCCACAGAAATTATTGTATTTTATATACATTAGTTATTTTATTTTTACATACATTTCAGAGTTATGTTGTATTCTTGTGTATACACAGAGTTGACATCATGTTTTTAAACAACTTTTCTTTATATTGCACTTGTTTTAAACTACTTTATATTGAAATGAGTTCAGTTAAGTATTCATGAGTTGAGAAAAGCCAAGGTAAGTGTTTCTCTCAGATTCCCTTTCAAGCCTATGTTGTTTTAGCATTCAGCTCACATACTCGTACATTCAATGTACTGATGCCAGTTGGCCTGCATCGTCGTAGGATGCAGCCACAGGTAACTAGGATCGGCATTCCAGCGCACCGTTAGTCCAGTGAGCAGTTCAGAGTCAGTCGGTGAGCCTCCTTACATTCCAGATGATCTATTTTCATTACTTTCTAGTTTAGTCCATTAGGATGTTATGGGTTTTGTCCCAACATCCATCTAAGTTGTTTTAGAGGCTTCATAGATAGACAGTCAGTTAGTTATTTCAGTTGTCTTTACTCTTCATTTCCTATGTTGAGACTTGAGTTTGCCTTAATGGCTAGTTGAATATTCCTTTATGACATTCTAGTTCCTTCATAAATGTTTATGTGATGAGTTAAGTCTTTCACTGAATTAGTAAGTTAGGCCAAGGGTTCACTTGGGGCCAGCAATGGTCTTCGAGTGCCAGTCCCACCCAGGGTGTAGGCCCGGGGCGTGACACCCTATGTCATATATAAGCCTGAGATTACCTTTGTAAAAACAAATGTAGATGATGACTGCTTGATTCTTGCAAGTGATGGCTTGTGGGATGTTATATCAAGTGAAACAACGTATTAGGTGGATATAATGTGTCTTCAAGGAAATGCAATGTTTTTTTGCAAAGTAAATCAGTAGCATTGCTGCTTACTTAGGTTTCTATTGAACGGAATAGTCAAGATAACATTTGTGTTATTGTAGATGATTTAACGAGAAATCAGGAAGGGGAAAAAGTCCATAGTAAGAACATTTCCTTCCTTATTTCTCATTAAAATCAACTACAATAATGCTAAAGTTACCATGACTATTCCATCCTATAGCAATTCAAGCACGTAGTGTTGTTGCTGAATCACTTAGCGAAAAAAATGTTGCATCTTCTTGAAGACACCCTCTAGCCACCCGACACGCCATTTCGCTTGATACAACATCCTACAAGTAATCGCTCGCAAGAATCAAGCACTCATAATCTAGATTATTTTTTACAAAGGTAATCTCAGGCTTAGATGCCACATAGGGATTCAAATAATAGTATCTTGATTGTAACAAGTAGTTGAATATCTATAAAATTTAGTTGTTGAATCCTTATAACTACTAGTAAATATTTATGTTATTTTTTCTAGTTACAAAGAGGAAACAATTATTTGAATCCCTATGTCATATCTAAGCCTAAGATTACCTTTGTAAAAAGGAATGTAGATGAATAGTGCTTGATTCTTGTGAGTGAATAGTCATATTTACTCATTTGTTTGCAAGGTGAATCAGTTGCATCGCTACTTACTCAGGTTTCTATGGGATAGAATATTCATGATAACATCAACATTATTGTAGTTGATTTGACGAGAAATTAGGAAGGAGGAGAAAGTCCATAGTAAAAACATCTACTTCCCAATTTCTCATCAAATCAACTACAATAATGTTGATATTATCATGACTATTCCATCCCATAGAATTGTATCTTGTTTAGATCTCAGGCTTAGATGTCACATAGGGCTTCAAATAATTTTATCTTGTTTGTAAAAAGTAGTTTAATGGCTATAACATTTAGTAGTTGAATCCCTATAACTATGAGTAAATATTTATGTTATTTTTTCTTGTTACAAAGAGGAAATTATTATTTGAAGCCCTATGTCATACCTACGCCTGAGATTACCTTTGTTTGTAACTAGTAGTTGAAAAAGTATATAACATTTTGTAGTTGAATCCCTATAACTACTAGTTAATATTTATGTTATTTTTTCTCATTACAAAGAGGAAAGAATTATTTGAAGCCCTATGTCATATCTAAGCTTGGGATTACCTTTGTAAAAAGGAATTTAGATGATGAGTGCTTGATTCTTGCGAGTGATGGCTTATAGGATGTTGTATCAAGCGAAACGGCGTGTTGGGTGGCTTGAGTGTGTCTTCAAGGAGATGCATTATTTTTTTGCAAAGTGAATCAATTGCATCGTTATTTACTCAGGTTTCTATGGGATATAATATTCATGATAACATCAGCGTTATTGTACTTGATTTGACGAGAAATCAGGAAGGAGGGGAAAGTCCATAGTACAAACATCTACTTCCCAATATCTCATCAAATCAACTTTAATAATGCTGATATTATCATGAGTATTCCATCCTATAGAAATTCGAGTACGTAGTGTTGTTGCTGATTCACTTTGCAGATAAAATATTGCATCTCCTTGAAGACACACTCTAGCCATCCAACACGTCTTTTCGCTTGATACAACATCCCACAAGCCATCACTTGCAAGAATAAAGCACTCATCATCTACCTTCCTTTTATCAAAGGTAATCTCAGGCTTAGATATAGACATAGGGCTTCAAATTAGTGAATCATATTTGTAACAAGTAGTGGAATCTCTATATTATTTAGGTACTAGTGGTTGAATCTCTATGACATTTAGTTACTAGTATTTGAATCTCTATAACTACTAGTAAATATTTATGTTAATTTTTCTTGTTAGATAAAGGAAAAAATTATTTGAAGGCCTACGTCATATCCAAGACTAAGATTACCTTTGTAAAAAGAAATGTAGATGATGAGTACTTGATTCTTGCAAGTGATGGGTTGTGGGATGTTGTATCAAGCGAAACAACGTGTCAGGTGGCTTGCGTGTGTCTTCAAGGAGATGCTATATTGTTTTGCAAAGTGAATCAGTAGCATCGCTACTTACTTGTTTCTATTGGAAGGAATATTCAGGATAACATTAGCGTTATTGTAGTTGATTTGACAAGAAATCAGGAAGAAGGAAAAAGCCCATAGTAAAAACATACCTTTCCATATTTCTCATTAATATCAACTACAATAATGCTGATGTTATCATGACTATTCCGTCCTATAGTAATTCAAGTACATAGTGTTGTTGCTGATTCACTTAGCGAAAAAAATGTTGCATCTCCCACTCTAGCCACCCGAAACGGCATTTGGCTTGATAAAACATCCCACAAGCCATCACTCACAAGAATCAAACACTCATTATCTACATATTTTTTACAAAGGTAATCTCAGGCTTAGATGTCACATAGGGCTTCAAATAATTGTATCTTGTCTGTAACAACTAGTTGAATGATTATAATATTTAGTAGTTGAATCCCTAAAACTACTAGTAAATATTATGTTATTTTTTCTTGTTACAAAGAGGAAACAATTATTTGAAGACCTATGTCATTTCTAAGCCTGAGATTACCTTGTAAAAAGGAATGTAGAAGATGAGTGCTTGATTCTTAAGAGTGATGGCTTCTAAGATGTTGTATCAAGCGAATTGACGTGTTGGGTGGCTAGAGTGCGTCTTCAAGGAGATGTAATATTTTTTTTGCAAAGAGAATCAGTTGCATCGCTACTTACTCAGGTTTCTCTGGGATATAATATTCATGATAACATCAGCATTATTGTAGTTGATTTGACGATAAATCAGGAAACATGATAAAGTCCATAGTACAAACATCTACTTCCCAATTTCTCATCAAATCAACTACAATAATGTTGATATAATAATGACTATTCCGTCCCATAGAAATTCTAGTATGTAGTGTTATTGCTGATTCACTTTGCGGAAAAAAATATTGCATATCCTTGAAGAGACACTCTAGCCACCCAACACGTCGTTTCGCTTGATACAACATCCCACAAGCTATCACTTGCAAGAATAAAGCACCCATCATCTACCTTCCTTTTCACAAAGCTAATCTCAAGCTTAGATATAGACACATGGCTTCAAATAAGTGTATCCTATTTGTAACAAGTAGTGGAATCTCTATATTATTTAGCTACTGGTGGTTGAATCTCTATAACATTTAGTTACTAATATTTGAATCTCTATAACTACTAGTAAATATTAATGTTTTTTTATTGTTAGAAATATGAAGCAATAATTTGAAGCCCTATGTCATATCCAAGACTAAGATTACCTTTGTAAAAAGAAATGTAGATGATGAGTGCTTGATTCTTGCAAGTGATGGCTTGTGGGATGTTGTATCAAGCGAAACGGCGTGTCGGGTGGCTAGTGTGTGTCTTCAAGGAGATTCAATAATTTTTTGCAAAGTGAATCAGTTGCATCGTTACTTCCTCAGGTTTCTATGCGATAAAATATTCATGATAACATCAGCGTTATTGTAGCTGATTTGACGAGAAATCAGGAAGGAGGAGAAAGTCCTTAGTACAAACATCTACTTCCCAATATCTCATCAAATCAACTCCAATAATGCTGATATTATCATGAGTATTCCGTCCCATAGTAATTCGAGTACGTAGTGTTGTTGCTGATTCACTTTGTGGAAAAAATATTGCATCTCCTTGAAGACACACTCTAGCCATCCAACACGTCGTTTCGCTTGATACAACATCCCACAAGCCATCACTTGCAAGAATAAAGCACTCATCATCTACCTTCCTTTTATCAAAGGTAATCTCAGGCTTAGATATAGACACAGGGCTTCAAATAGTGGTATCTTGTTTGTTACAAGTAATGGAATGTCTATAACATTTAGTAGTTGAATCCTTATAACTACTAGTAGATATTTATGTTATTTTTTCTTGTTTCAAAGAGGAAACAATTATTTGAAGCCCTATGTCATATCTAAGCCTGAGATTACCTTTGTAAAAAGGAATGTAGCTGAATAGTGATTGATTTTTGTTAGTGAATAGTCATATTCATTTTTTTGCAAAGTGAATCAGTTGCATCGTTACATACTTAGGTTTCTGTGGGATAAAATATTCATGATTACATCAAAATTATTGTAGATGATTTGACGAAAATTCAGGAAGGAGGAGAAAGTCCACAGTACAAACATCTACTTCCCAATTTTTCATCAAATCAACTACAATAATGCTGATATTATCATGACTATTCCATCCCATAGAATTGTATCTTGTATAGATCTCAGGATTTGATGTCACATAAGTCTTCAAATAATTTTGTCTTGTTCGTAACAAGTAGTGTAATGGCTATAACTTTTAGTAGTTGAATCCCTATAAGTATGAGTAAATATTTACATTATTTTTTCTGGTTACAAAGAGGAAACAATTATTTGAAGCCCTATGTCTTATCTAAGTCTGAGATTACCTTTGTAAAAATAAATGTAGATGGTGAGTGCTTGATTCTTGCAAGTGATGGCTTGTGGGATGTTATATCAAGCGAAACAGCGTGTCAGGTGGCTAGAGTATGTCTTCAAGGAGATGCAATATTTTTTTGCAAAGTAAATCAGTAGCATTGCTACTTACTTAGGTTTCTATTGAACGGAATAGTCACGATAACATTTGCGTTAATGTAGTTGATTTGACGAGAAATCAGGAAGGGGAAAAAGTCCATAGTAAGAACATCTCCTTCCTTATTTCTCATTAAAATCAACTACAATAATGCTAATGTTATCATGACTAATCCGTCCTATAGCAATTCAAGTACGTAGTGTTGTTATTGATTCACTTAGCGAAAAAAATGTAGCATCTCCTTGAAGTCACCCTCTACCCACCCGACACACCATTTCGCTAGATACAATATCCTACAAGTCATCACTCGCAAGAATCAAGCACTCATAATCTACATTATTTTTTACAAAGGTAATCTTAGGCTTAGATGCCACATAGGACTTCAAATAATAGTATCTTGATTGTAACAAGTAGTTGAATATCAATAATATTTAGTCGTTGAATCCCTATAACTACTAGTAAATATTTATGTTACTTTTTCTCTTTACAAAGAGGAAACAATTATTTAAATCCCTATGTCATATCTAAGCTTGAGATTACCTTTGTAAAAATAAATTTTGATAATGAGTGCTTGATTATTGCGAGTGATGGCTTATAGGATGTTGTATCAAGCGAAACGGCGTGTTGGGTTGCTAGAATGTGTCTACTAGGAGATTCAATATTTTTTTGCAAAGTGAGTTAGTTGCATCGGATCTTACTCAGGTTTTTATGGGATAGAATACTCATGATAACATTAGCGTTACTGTAGTTGATTTGATGAGAAATCAGGAAGGAGGAGAAAGTCCTTAGTACAAACATCTACTTCCCAATATCTCATCAAATCAACTCTAATAATGTTGATATTATCATGAGTATTCCGTCCCATAGAAATTTGAGTACGTAGTGTTGTTGCTGATTCACTTTGTGGATAAAATATTGTATCTCCTTGAAGACACACTCTAGCCATCCAACACGTCGTTTCCCTTGATACACCATCCCACAAGCCATCACTTGCAAGAATAAAACACTCATCATCTACCATCCTTTTTACAAACGTAATCTCATGCTTAGAAAGAGACACAGGGGTTCAAATTAGTGAATCCTATTTGTAACAAGTAGTGGAATCTCGATATTATTTGGATACTAGTGGTTGAATCTCTATAACATTTAGTTACTAGTATTTGAATCTCTGTAACAAGTTGTAAATATTTACGTTATTTTTTCTTGTTAGAAATAGGAAAGAATTATTTGAAGTCGTATGTCATATCCAATACTAAGATTACCTTTGTAAAAACAAATGTAGATGATGAGTGCTTGATTCTTGCAAGTGATGGCTTGTGGGATGTTGTATCAAGCGAAACGGTGTGTCGGGTGGCTAGAGTGTGTCTTCAAGAAGATGCAATATTTTTTACCAAGTGAATCATTAGCATCGCTACTTACTTAGGTTTCTATGGGATGGAATAGTCATGATAACATTAGCGTTATTCTAGTTGATTTGATGAGAAATTAGGAAAAAGGAAAAAGTCCATAGTAAAAAAATCTCCTTCCTTATTTCTCATTAAAATCAACTACAATAATGCAGATGTTATCATGACTATTCCGTCTATAGCAATTCGAGTACATAGTGTTGTTGCTAATGTACTTAGCGAAAAAAATGTGGCATCTCCTTGAGGACACACTCGAGCCATCTGACACGCCATATCGCTTTATAAAACATCCCACAAGTCATCACTCACATGAATCAAGCTCTCATCATCTACATTATTTTTTACAAAGGTAATATCAGACTTATATGTCACATAGGGCTTCAAATAATTGTATCTTGTTTGTAACAAATAGTTGAATGTCTATAACATTTAGTAGTTGAATCTATATAACAATGAGTAAATATTTTTGTTATTTTTTCTTGTTACCAAGAGGAAACAATTATCTGAAGCCCTATGTCATACCTAAGCGTGAGATTACCTTTGTAAAAAGAAATGTAGACGATGAGTGATTGATTCTTGCAAGTGATGGCTTATGTGATGTTGTATCAAGCGAAATGGCGTGTTGGGTGGCTAGAGTGTGTCTTTAAGGAGATGCAATATTTTTTTTGCAAAGTGATTCAGTTGCATCGCTACTTATTTAGGTTTCTATGGGAATAAATATTCATGATAACATCAACGTTATTGTAGTTGATTTGATGAGAAATCAGGAAGGACGAGATAGTCCATAGTACAAACATCTAATTCCCAATTTCTCATCAAATCAACTACAACAATGCTGATTTTATCATGACTATTCCATCCCATAGAAATTCGTGTACGTAGTGTTGTTGCCGATTCAATTTGCAGAAAAAATATTGCATCTTATTGAAGTCACACTCTAGCCACCCAACACATTGATTCGCTTGATACAACATCCCACAAGCCATCACTTGCAAGAATAAAGCACTCAGCATCTACGCTCCTTTTTACAAAGGTAATCCCAGGCTTAGATATAGAGTCAGGGCTTTAAATAAGTGTATCCTATTTGTAACAAGTAGTGGGATCTCTATATTATTTAGATATTAGTGGTTGAATATCTATAACATTTAGTTACTAGGATTTGAAGATCTATAACTACTAGCAAATATTTATGTTATTTTTCTTGTTATAAATAGGAAACAATTATTTGAAGCCCTATATCATATCCAAGACTAAGATTACCTTTGTAAAAATAAGTGTAGATGACGAGTGCTTGATTTTTGCAAGTGATGGCTTGTGGGATGTTGTATCAAACGAAATGGCGTGTCGGGTGGCTAGAGTGTTTATTCAAGGAGATGAAATATTTTCTTTACAAAGTGAATCAATAGCATCACTACTTACATAGGTTTCTATGGGACAGAATAGTAACGATAACATTAGCATTATTGTAGTTGATTTGATGAGAAATCAAGAAGGAGGAAAAAGTCCATAGTAAAAACATCTCCTTCCTTATTCCTTGTTAAAATCAACTACAATAATGTTGATGTTATCATGACTATTCCAACCTATAGCAATTCAAGTACGTAGTGTTGTTTCTGATTCACTTAGTGAAAAGTTGCATCTCCTTGAAGACACATTGTAGCCACCCGACACGCCATTTCGCTTGATACAACATCCCACAAGCCATCACTTGCAAGAATCAAGAACTCATCATCTACATTTGTTTTTATAAAGGTATACTTAGTCTTGGATATGACATAGGGCTTCAAATTATTTTTCCTATTTCTAACAAGAAAAAATAACCTATATATTTACTAGTAGTTATAGAGATTCAAATATTAGTAACTAAATGTTATAGAGATTCAACCACCAGTAGCTAAATAATATAGAGATTCCACTACTTGTTACAAATAGGATACACTTATTTAAAGCCCTGACTCTATATCTAAGCCTGGGATTACCTTTGTAAAAAGGAGCGTAGATGCTGAGTGCTTTATTCTTGCAAGTGATGGCTTGTGGGATGTTGTATCAAGCGAAATGGCGTGTCGGGTGGCTAGAGGGTGTCTTCAAGAAGATGCAACATTTTTTTCGCTAAGTGATTCAGCAACAACACTACGTGCTTGAATTGCTATAGGATGGAATAGTCATGGTAACTTTAGCATTATTGTAGTTGATTTTAATGAGAAATAAGGAAGGAAATGTTCTTACTATGGACTTTTTCCCCTTCCTGATTTCTCGTTAAATCATCTACAATAACACAAATGTTATCTTGACTATTCCGTTCAATAGAAACCTAAGTAAGCAGCAATGCTACTGATTTACTTTGCAAAAAAACATTGCATTTCCTTGAAGACACATTATATCCACCTAATACGTTGTTTCACTTGATATAACATCCCACAAGCCTAGAAACAGGGATTCAATTAAGAGTATCATATTTGTTACAGGTAGTGGAATCTCTATATTACTTATATACTAGTGGTTGAATCTCTATAACATTTAGTTACAAGTATTTGAATCTCTATAACTACTAGTAAATATTTATTTTATATTTTCTTGTTAGAAACAGGAAACAATTATTTGAAGCCCTATGTCATATCTAAGCCTGAGATTACCTTTGTAAAAAGGAATGTATATGATGAGTACTTGATTCTTGCGAGTGATGGCTTGTGGGATGTTGTATCTAGCAAAACAATGTGTCAGGTGGCTAGAGTGTGTCTTTAAGGAGATGCAATATTTTATTCCAAAGTGAATCAGTCGTCTCGCTACTTACTCAGGTTGCTATGGGACGGAATAGTCATGATAATATCATCGTTAATGTAGTTGATTTGACGAGAAATCAGGAAGGAGGAGAAAGTCCATAGTACAAACATATATGTGTACTATGGACTTTCACCTCCTTCCTAGTTTCTCATAGAATCGAATACAATAATGTTGATATTATCATGACTATTCCTCCCATAGCAATTCGAGCACGTAGTGTTGTTGCTATTCACTTTAATGAAAAAATTATTGCATCTCCTTGAAGACACACTCTAGCCACCTGACACATTGTTTTGCTAGATACAACATACCACAAGCCATCACTCGCAAGAATCAAGTACTCATCATATACATTCTTTTTTACAAAGGTAATCTCAGGCTTAGATATAGAAACAGGGATTCAATTAAGAGTATCATATTTGTTACAGGTAGTGGAATCTCTATATTACTTATATACTAGTGGTTGAATCTCTATAACATTTAGTTACAAGTATTTGAATCTCTTGTAGAGATTCAACCACTAGTATCTAAGTAATATAGAGATTCCACTACATGTAACAAATATGATACTCTTATTTGAATCCCTGTTTCTCTATCTAAGCCTGAGATTACCTTTGTACAAAGAAAGGTAGATGATGAGTGCTTTAAGTGAAGTCTTGTGGGATGTTGTATCAAGCAAAACGACGTGTTGGGTGGCTAGAGTGTGTCTTGAAGAAGATGCAATATTGTTTCCGCAAAGTGAATCAACAACAACACTACGTACTCGAATTTCTATGAGACGGAATAGTCATGATAATATCAACATTATTGTATTCGATTCTATGAGAAACTAGGAAGGAGGTGAAAGTCCATAGTACACATATATGTTTGTACTATGGACTTTCTCCTCCTTCCTGATTTCTCGTCAAATCAACTACATTAACGATGATATTATCATGACTATTCCGTCCCATAGCAACCTGAGTAAGTAGCGAGACGACTGATTCACTTTGGAATAAAATATTGCATCTCCTTAAAGACACACTCTAGCCACCTGACACATTGTTTTGCTAGATACAACATACCACAAGCCATCACTCGCAAGAATCAAGTACTCATCATATACATTCTTTTTTACAAAGGTAATCTCAGGCTTAGATATAGAAACAGGGATTCAATTAAGAGTATCATATTTGTTACAGGTAGTGGAATCTCTATATTACTTATATACTAGGTGTGTCTTCATGGAGATGTTACATTTTTTTTTTTGCAAAGTGAATCAGTAGCATCACTACTTACTCAGGTTGCTATGTGACGGAATAGTCATGATAATACCAGCTTTATTGTAGTTGATTTGATGAGAAATCAGGAACTAAGAGAAATTCCATAGTAAAAACATCTCCTTCCTGAATTCTCATCTAATCAACTACAATAACACTGATATTATCATGACTATTCCTTCCCATAACAACTCGAGTACGTAATTTTGTTGTTGATTCACTTTGCGGGAAAATATATTGCATCCTCTTAAAGACACACTCTAACCACCTGACACATCGTTTTGCTTGATACAACATCCCACAAGCCATCACTCGCAAAAATCAAGCATTCATCATCTACCTTACACTTTTCAAAGGCAATTTCATGCTTATATAGGACATAGGGCGTAATTAATTTTTCCTCTCCTTAGGCACATTCCACAGGTCCTTTCAGTTGAGGATAATGCATCTCTCGGCATTATGTCGACAAAGGAAGAGGTAAAAATATTTTATTTAAGCTTAGTGGGGACATTGAAAGTGGACCTGATCGTTTCACATGTATTTTTTTATCAGAATTGTTGGGACATAGTGGGTGATGACTTATGTAAGTTGGTTACTACTTTCTTTGAAGGAAACAGACTTCCCATTTTCCTAACACATACTAACCTTGTGTTGTTACCTAAAAAGAATGACATTCTATCCTTTTCAGATCTGAGACCTATCAGTTTCAGTAACTTTGTTAATAAGGTTATTTCTAGGGTAATGCATGGAAAATTGGAGATGATGCTTCTAAGGCTAATCTTATCCAATCAATCAGGTTTTGTAAAAGGAAGGAACATTATTGAAAATGTTTTACTCACTCAATAGATTATTTCATATCACTAAAAAGAGAAAACCATCTAATATCATTATCAAAAGCTTATGATAGAGTTTCTTGGTTCTATTTGATGAAAGTCTTAAGAAAAATAGGATTTTCATAGGTGTTTATTGATACCATTTGTAGGATCATAGCTAATAATTGGTATTTTGTGTTGGTGAATGAATAGGCACAAGGCTTTTTTTCACTCTAGAGGGGTAAAACGGGGAGACACTTTATCTTCCACTCTGTTTATTATTAGTGCTGGAGTTCTATCAAGGGCTTTGAATTCTTTATTGATGATGGAAACTATGTGGGATATGGTATGCCTAAACGGAGTGCAAATCTTAACCATCTTTCTTATGCATATGACACAACTATTTTTGCAGTTACACATGAAAAGTCCCTTAAAGGAATAATGAAGGTGCTAGGAAAATATGAGTCTCAATCTAGATAATTAATCAACAAAGGAAAGAGTGCTTTGTACATGCATCGGAACACCAACGCTCAACTAGGAGGTTTGGTTGATAGATGTACATGTATCTCAAGAGGTCAATTCCCAATTACTTAACTAGGGTGTCATATCACTCAAGCTAAGAAGAGAAAGAGTGGTTATAGTGATCTAATTAAGAAGGTGAAGTCAAGCTTCAAACATGAAAGGGAAGATGCTCTATTTTGGTGGTAAGGTAACTTTGATCAGTAGTGTGCTACAAAGTATTCCTATCCACATTCTTTCAGAAATTGTTCCCCCAAATTAAGTAATCAATGAACCACATAATATTTTTGTGAAGTATTTTTTTGGAACAATAAAGAGATAGGGAGAAGTAAGAATTGGGATGCTTGGTAAAATATTGCTTACCCAGAGCAGAAATGGGTCTTGGTTTTAGATCTTTATTTGATATTTCCAAAGCTATGTTTGCAAAGCTATGGTGAAAAT
The DNA here is from genome assembly GCF_000226075.1 of Solanum tuberosum. Taxonomy (NCBI): domain Eukaryota; kingdom Viridiplantae; phylum Streptophyta; class Magnoliopsida; order Solanales; family Solanaceae; genus Solanum; species Solanum tuberosum. The sequence continues at coordinate 217,516 of NW_006239352.1, forward strand.
TTAGAACTGGTAAAACTTTATGTGGAATAAATATTACAAAAAAGAAATTTCAACTTTGGTGTAAGGGAAAGGTGGCTCTTAGATGTGGAAGATGATGGTAGAAAATAGAGAAAAAAAATGGAGAACAATATGTGGTGGGAACCTAGAGAGGCTCTACATATATTTGGTATGAAAAGTGGATGAAACTTAATCCTTTATTTCTGGAGCCAAATTGTATCATTAGACCTGAAATGAAGGATATAAGGGAGATGATGAATGAAGAAAGATGGGATTTAGGAAAACTCCAACAAGCACTACCAGAAAGAATTATCAATCATGTCCAAGAACATTTGAGAAATTTTAAGAAGAAGATTCCCAATACAAGTATATTTGGGTGCAGAGATTTCCCTTTAAGTTTGGAGAATCTGGTGTAATAAAATTCTTGTGGCTCCTTTAATTGCTAAATGAAACAGTAATGTAAGTACATATTGCTTGTGTTGTATAGTACCTTCCCCTGAACCGTACAACACTTTTTCTTAACAGGTGAAATAGAAAGAGAGGTTTGGACTTATTTTGCAAATTGTTGGTCTACATGGTCCTTGGATTCAAATGAAACAAACGGTACCGAAGTGGAGAAATGTTCCAGGCAATGAGAAGTTTAAGATATTAAGAATGCAGTTCCTATAATTATTTTATGGTCTCTATGAAAAAGAAGAAATATCATTTTGACATGGAGGTCTTTATCCAGTTGAGAAGATTATCCATGGGATAAATGAGAATATTCATAAATTTACCGGTTTCAAATTTCCTTTCTTCCTAAACCTACCAATGAATCGGCCCTCAATTGCAGAGGTTCTAGAAAATTGGGAACAAAGGTGTAGACTCAAGATTGTGATCTGGATACATCCTCTTGATGGATGGTATAAATGCAATGTTGATTATGCTTCAAAGGGTAATCCTGACCGTAATTCAGTTGCCTTTTGTGTAAGAAATTGTTTTGGAGATATTGTAGTGGTCAAAGGGAGAAGACATCCAGTTTCTACCAATCTCTTTGCAGAAGCAGTAGCAATAAAGGAAGGCATTCAGCTCAGTCTTGACAGAAACCTTTTGCCTTTTATAATGGAGACAGATTCACTTACTATGATAAATATATTGAAGGAAAGGTGGGGGGTACATTGTGGCTGATTTTTTTTCTAACATGATTGTTGTTACTTTTTCAGGTACTTATATGGTGGAAAACTTTTAGGATCTTCCAATGAGATCAAAGAAATTGATCAATAAGGATAAAATAAGCATGCCTCACTTAAGCCTAGCTCATATGGACTGCTGATTTGGGCAGATTTTATTCTTCTTAATCATCTCTTTGCAGCCTAATGAAACAGGGGATGCTTTCTTACCTTACTGTAATGCCTGAAGTAGCTGATTCTCCGGTGGCTCGTGCTCGGAACTCATCCATGGCGGAGGAATCGATGTGGAGAGAAGTCGACTCTCCATTTCCCTCTTTGTTTCCTACTTCAATAGAGCTACTTCAATATATTGTTCTACTTCAATAGAGCTATGCATTCGAGATATTAAAGTTCAAGGAAGGAAGTTTACCTCATCAACTCGTCTCCCTTAGTTTCCAAAGTCGGAACTTGAAGCTCTCCAGATCTGACTAATTTAGCTCCGGACTAGTTGAAGGTTAGAGTTTCTTTGGAGAAGAGCTAGTAGCAATTGAAGAAATGCAATATTGAGGATCCGATTCTCCGACGACTGGTGCTCGGAACTCATCCATGGCGGAGGAATCGATGTGGAGAGAAGTCGACTCTCCATTTCCCTCTTTGTTTCCTACTTCAATAGAGCTACTTCAATAGATTGTTCTACTTCAATAGAGCTATGTATTCGAGATATTAAAGTTCAAGGAAGGAAGTTTACCTCATCAACTCGTCTCCCTTAGTTTCCAAAGTCGGAACTTGAAGCTCTCCAGATCTGACTGATTTAGCTCAGGACGAGTTGAAGGTTAGAGTTTCTTTGGAGAAAAGCTGGTAGCAATTGAAGAAATGCAATATTGAGGAGCCGATTCTCCGGCGGGTGGTGCTCAGAACTCATCCATGGCGAAGGAATCGATGTGGAGAAAAGTCGACTCTTCATTTCCCTCTTTGTTTCCTACTTTAGTATTGTCTTATCCTTACCTTTTGTTTATTTTGCTTTGGTTTTGTATAGAATTGTATATATTCCTTTCGAATTTAATATAGATGTTTATGGGCCTCAATTTTTAAGTTAGAATAAAAATGGAATGGCATGTCACATTTAGGGGTGTTAAAAATGAGCCCACATTTAGGGGTGATTCACATTGTTCCTGTTTTATTAATAATATTTTTTTAATTCTTTAAATGGAAGCTTGTTTAATGTCTCTATAGGAAGCTTCTTTTACATATTCGATTGAAGCATTTATCTATTCTCTATGAAGATCTAGTTACTTTAATTTTCTAGCGGAAATCTTTATCCTGGGTTCCATTCACGAGTATTTGCCGGTATATTCATACAAAAATTAAGTCTTGCTATCGAGGAAAAAAAGTTGATAAGGAAGATAAAATAAATTTAGTAACAAATTTTCATCATTGTGTTACCAAGATATATATACAAACAAATTTGATCTTCAAGATAATTATTTTTTGCATTAACGCTTCAAAAAAGCGTATCATAATTTGCTACAATTTACAATAGCGAAATTGATGACATATGGGGATTTTCTCAAGATTGTCAAGTTCGGATTCAATTTATGTACAGAGAAGGTAATTATTCTTTGGTTGATGATTTAGCTAATCTAGCTTTTAAAAATCCAGGTAGACTTGTTTATAATTCTTTTATAGAATTACCAAGACAAGCTAGGCAAATTGCGAACCTAGACAAGCAACAACTTCCTACGTTAAGAATCAGAACAAAGAAAATAGATCAAGAAAGGGAAGGGGGACAAGAAAATGCAGTGACATTCATCACATAATCATATTATTATATTTATATTTATATTTATCATATATTATTAAATCATCATATCATATATCATCATCATATATCATATTCATATTCATATATCATATATCATATATTACTAAAAGTGGGAACAAAAAAAGTTGAAATATTATTTTTTGCCCCTACACTAGATTAAAATATTATAAATATTTAGTTAATTACATGTTTGAATATTAGTGATAATCAATTATTACATTAAGTAAATGGAGAATTCATGTGTTCAAAGGAGGATTGTTTACTCTTCCAGATTTTAATGGAGGTTCATTGCATATATTTAATATTCTTAAAGTTCTTCTCTTTTATTTATTTTGGCCCTTTGAAACCTTCAAATAGTATTTAATTAAAACTTTAAGATGTCTTTTGGTATTCCTCTATTTTTATCTATATAAATTCATTTTTTTTGTTTCATGAAACTCACATCCAAAATTATCATTTTCATTTTATAGTTAAAGTAGTGAAGCCATCAACATCTAAAGTATATGCTATATCTACCTTAGCCTGATTATATATCACTTTATGAAAATAAAATGATTTTTCTATTTGATTCATTCTTTAATTTGACTCGATGGAGAAGACTTTTAAATTTTGATTGGATATGAGAGAAGTTGTCAACAAAAACTTGGAAAATTATGTACCGATTTTGTATTTGTTTTTTCATTTATATAATGTTATGATTAAAGTCTTAAGAAGGATGCGTATGTTATTTTATTTTTCTTTGTTTATTCTTTTTAATATTTCTCTATTAGTCTTCTTTAATTTAATTTTCTATAAATTATTATCATAACATTTATTTGAGATTGTTGCATTTTAGTACTCATTATACGCATATTTTCATTGAATTTTAATCGTCCTAACGAATTTATAACATATTGCATGAGACACACGTGTCCAGAAACTAGTATTATTAAAAGTGGGAAGCTCACATCTTCAAAGTTGGATGACCACTTTGCCCTTACAACAAATTAAAATGTAATTAAAATTTTAATTAAATAATATTATTCAATTAATTTGAAAGTTGAAAAGACTTTATGACTTAATTAGGAAATTTGAAGGGGTGCATGAAAAATGAAAAGACTATTATCAGTTATGTGTGAAATTTTGGCGGGTTACATCACAATAAATAGGCTTATATCTTCCATCGTATGAAATTCAAATGGGTACATCAGAACCATGATAAACATACACTCATATTTAATTGAGAAAATAGCACTTGTAATAAGGAGATATTATTTAGCTAGAGTAATTGAAAAGAAACTATTGCGATCTCAAAAGCTACTAAGTTGGAGGAGGAAGAATCCAATGTAAATAACCTGACTGTGGCACCAAGGAGGGGTACGCATATGAGAATTGTGCAATAATGTTGATGTTTTGAACAATATTTGTAACTATAAATTAAGATTTTTCTCTCTGACATTTTTTGACATTTATTTCTATCAAATTTGTAAGTAAATTATACTGTAATTATTAGCAAAATTAAAATGGTTTTTTTCTGAGTCGTTATGAGTTATACACTTTTTTGTTACTGGTCTTGATTGCCAAATAACAATTAACTTTAGTATATAAAGGTTGCTCGTTTTTATTTAAGTTTGTTTGTAGCTTATATATGCAAATTATTTTTAAATTTATCTGAAACAAATATAATTTAATGGACTTATAAAAATAGAAATATGTTTGAATAAACAATAGAGTAAAATAGTTGATATATGGCGTATGTTCATTTTTCTCTGTTACGTTGTATAAATTTTTCATCTATTTCTTACTATAATGAATATATATGTCAATGCAAAATAAAATTATTATTGTGTTAATGAACGTCATCATGTGTATTGATAATTTTCCACTCATGGTCATATATTCGAATTTATTTAAACTATGGATTAAGATTTTTCTCTCTTAACATTTTTTGACATTTATTTTTATCAAATTTGTAAGTAAAATTATAATGTAATTATTGACAAAATTAAAATGTTTTTTTTTGAATTGCTATGAGTTATAAACTTTTTTGTTACTATCTTGATTACCAAATAACAATTAACTTTAGTAAATAAAGGTTGTTCGTTTTTGTTAAAGTTTGTTTACAACTTATATGTAAATTGTTTTTTAATTTGTACCAAAAGAAATTAAGAAGACAGTGAAATTATTTTAGTAATTAGCCGCCAAAGGTAGAAATTCAAATAAGGCATCACGGCAAAAACCAAAGTTACAAAAAGGTATTTGAGGGTTTTCATGGGACAAGAACTTTTTCTTCATTGAACTATCTGAATAGGATCAACATTAATTATTTTCATAACTCAAATATAGAACATAAAAATATTCATATGAATTCTTAAACTTATATACTCAATGATATGGGATATACACGCAAAGTGCGTGCCCAAAAACTAGTTCAATATATACCTAATCGGATAACATCAATACTCATTTTTTATTTTTTATTTTTTATTTTAGTGAGAGTTAAGTTATTTTGACTTTTAGTTTGTGATATTACTTGATTATTCTTGAAATCAAGTCATGGACAATATGGATATGCATAGTAGGGAAATTTTCATATATGGCAAAGAGAAAAAACTTAATTAGCTTTCATAGCTACAGTTTACCTAATTACGCTTTATAGGTATAGTTTTATTTGTTATGCGGACCAAGAAGTGATAGAGTCATTTGGTGATTCCGCCAATCATTTTGTAGCTTCACCCATCAAAGAGAACGGGAATAACCTCAACCTCGTGGACGCTTGTGAGATGTTTTTAAACACAAATGATCTACACACCTCCACAAATTTTCAAAGGTGTTCATGGCAGTCCTCATGAGCTAAACCTCCTAAACATTCCTCTTAGTTGGAGCAATTGTAGCTACAATCCAGTTACATGAAACACTGTCCACTCGGTTGTGGGAGGTATTTGGTTGGCTCCCGTAGTCCGAACAATATTGACGTGCATATCATTCAAATCACCCATGTCATTTTGACCGTAGTGACTATCATTTTCATTACCATAGTAACTCATTGTACTAGACCTGCAAATCAACCAACAATAACCCAAAGCAACAATTTACTACAACTAAACAAATTTACAATTGAATTTCTCAAATAGAATTCTCAACCACCAGTACCCGACAACGGCGCCATTTTTTGTAATGCTCAAATGTACTATATAAAACAAATTAAAAGAGACAGCGTTCGTTGTCAATAAAAATACCTAATTAAGAGTCGGGATCGTGGTTTTTTTCTCTTTTAAGTAAATCTACCACTCATCATGTCTTTAATAGAGGTGTTACAAGGTGGTTATTATCGTAGCCTGTACTCATAAGTTGCTTGAAGTTATTGGATTTTGAGAAATCTTGTGTGGCAGAGCGTGACTTTTTTCTCTTATAAGCAAGGAGGTTTTCACATAAGCATTTGTGTTCTTTACTTTAAGCATTCATTGCTTTTGCTATTATTAATACAATCAAGGGACCTGATCTTTTAACTCGTGGTGGATTCATAAAAGTCAACAAATATAAAGTCTGTCATTTCAAGGAGAATCAGGTGAACTTTTTTAATATAAAATTTTACGTCCTCGGTGGTGCAAACCTTTTATTTCTTCCAAGATCTATACAGAGAACAAGCAGAGGGGGACGACAACCTAAACCTCCGTTAATAAGCATTAATATACAGTCTTGAAAGCAGGTCATGTACAACAAAAACTAAAGAAAGACAAATCATAGATAGTGACTCTGAATATATTTTATCTTAGGGAGGGCATCCAAATAATATCAATGGAGTACATACCAGCTTCATCTTTTGGCAAATCTATAGGATCAAAAATCAAGACGTCCTTGCTATATAAATAATATTTAGCTAGTACGTCTGCCACTTGAATCGCCTCTTTGAAGCAATGTCGAACTATCACATTGGCCTGCAAATTAATTCTTCTAGTCTCCATAATAGTATCCTGCAGTTTCCAGGCCATTTGAGATTTATCCTTAATCATATTGGCTATAACAAGGGAATCACATTCTAAAATAAAGCTTGGATAGCCATTTTCCACGCACCATTTGGCTCCAAAATAGGCTGCTTTGGCTTCTCCTATATTGCTCGTACCTCTCCCAATATGTTTTGCGAAGGCTACTATTAAATTTCCCATTGAATCCCTTATAATACCACCTACACCAATCGATCCTTCAGAGTTGCAACTGCAATCAATATTGACTTTTACCCAATTATATTGTGGTTTTTCCATGGAACAACAATGCTATTAATTTTAGGCCTAAGAGACATAATAGTAGAACATAGAACTGGCCACTGACAAGGCCAATCTCTATCACCTACCAGTTTGTTTATCGACCATCTAATATGGGAAATAATTTTATGCTTCGACCTAGCATAGGAAATTCTCTTAGAGCCATACTTGACCGCACATCTCGCTTTCCATAGTTCCCAACGAATAAGGATAGGAGCATTTTAAGAATTTGTTGATGCGATGAATTCAGAGGTTTCATAGACCACCATCAACCAAAGAAACATACAATAGATCCATGACCCCAAGGAATACCAAAAGGATCACCAAAAAATTTCCATTTTCTAGTAGCTAATTCACCGGTACAAAAGGAATGATGGCTTGTCTCATCAACAGGGATTCGATAACAACTTAGTCAACTCAGCCCCATTGAAATAACTCTGAACAAAATCAACCACTTCCTGTTTAATAATTCTCCAACAGGTGCTAACATTCAAATTACCCTCAAAATAAGTTAAAACAGTAATCGGTTGTTAGCAATAAAAATACCCAACAAGAGTCGGGGTCGAATCCCACAAGAAACAATTTGTCGGCTCGGCAATTGAAAAGACAATTTTTTGGTAACAAAACGATGGATTTGGGCAAAGACATTATCAAACAAGGGATACATGGGAATTCAAAATTTTGGAATTCAATCCACACTCGAACGATCCATTGCAATTCAACACCTGCTAAAGTAATCATAGATAGTCTATATCATCATCAATCAACATTAATCTCCTTTCGGTCTCGAAGTATTACATCACGAAATCTCCTTTCGGTCTCAACCATAGTTCAATGACAAAACAATCTAATACTTTAGTCTAAACCCCTATTTCTAGCAAGTTTAGCATTCAATAAAGTAAACCCAAATCTTTTCCTTTCGGTCTCAAACTTAGGACACAAAGCTGAAATGTGATTATTAATCTATTCACCGACTTCACGAATTCTCTTTCAAGCAACCCACAAATTCCTAAAGTAGATTCGAGTGTGCACTCTCAAATCATAGATTAAAACATGGTGAATAGAGTTGTTGGATTTTTAGTCGTTATTCTTTTATCAGTTGACCTAGTCTTTAGGAGTTTTGATTCCTTTTTTGATTGTAGTAGTTTGCAGGTTGTTCTGTTTTTAAGGAATTAGTGCAGTAAAGTGTTATAGTTGCTTTAGGAGTCATGTGCTCTATTTTAGGAGTAAGTTGATAATGGGACTGATATGTGTCCTATTTAATTGATTATTCTGTTAAGTATTTGCCTATTTATAGGCTTGAAGTCATGAATAAAAGGATTAAGTGTTTTCAGCAAATTACTTTCTCTCCTTACGTATCTTTTTATTTCTCCTTCTTAAGTTTCCATCAGTGGTATCAGCGCCAGGTTATTCAAAGAGTGAAAACAAGTGAGGCAGCCACAAATTTCTTTTCATATTATCTAATGGCTACTGAAAATAATTTTGTGCAAGCAACAATTCCTCGCTTTGATGGTCATTATGACCATTGGAGCATGTTGATGGAGAATTTCTTACGGTCAAAAGAGTATTGGCCAATTATTGAGGACGACATCGACACTCCGGCGGAAGGCGAAGTTTTGTCGAATGCTCAAAAGGCAGAGTTGGAAGCAAAAAAGCTGAAAGATCTGAAAGCGAAGAATTATCTCTTTCAGGTAATTAATCGTCCCATCCTGGAAACTATTCTTTGCAAAGAAACTTCCAAGGATATTTGGGATTCCATGAAGAAGAAGTATCAAGGCTCAAGCAGGGTGAAGCGTGCACAGCTTCAAGCTTTGAGAAAGGATTTTGAAACACTGGAGATGAAGGAAGGAGAATCTGTGACAAACTATTGTGCTAGAACCATGGAAATAACCAACAAGATGCGCTTCCATGGTGAGAAGATAGGTGATGTAGCCATTGTGGAGAAGATTTTACGATCTCTGACATCAAAATATAATTATGTTGTCTGCTCAATTGAAGAATCAAAGGATATAGATGAACTATCTCTTGATGAACTGCAAAGTTCTTTATTGGTTCATGAACAGAAGATGAACAAAAGTTCTGGAGTGCAGGAGCAAGCGTTGAAGGCTTCTACTAATACTTATTCCAGCAACTATAGAGGTAGAGGTAGAGGCCGAGGAAGAGGAGATCGTGGAGGAAGAGATTTCAGCAGAAATTACAAAACCAGCACTGATCAGTCTCAAGGCAGAGGTCAAGATCATGAAAAATCGAAGGTAGAGTGTTATAGATGTCACAAATTTGGTCACTATGCATCAGATTGTTACACTAGACTTCCTAATGACAAGAAAAATGTGAAAGTGCCAATTTTGTCGAAAATAAGGAAGTAGAAACATTGTTAATGGCTGTCCATGGTGGAAAAAAATATGAGTCTAATATTTGGTATGTAGATACTGGATGCAGTAATCACATGTGTGGAAGTAAATTTTCTTTTTCATCTCTAGACGAAAATTTCCACTCTACTGTAGCGTTTGGTGATTGTTCAATTGTGGAAGTGATGGGGAAAGGTGACATCAAGATTAAAACCAACAATGGTTTTGTGGAAACATTTACTAATGTATTGTATGATCCTGACTTGAAAAGTAATTTACTTAGTGCTGGTCAGTTGCAAGAAAAGGGTTATGTCATCACTATCAAGAAGGGCGAGTGTGAAATTTATGATCCTGTGAGAGGAGCTATTGCAGTAGTTCAAATGAGCTCCAACAGATTATTTCCACTAAGGATTGATAGCATCCAATCCTGTTTGATGGCTGAAGTAAAGGATTCATCCTTGTTGTGGCACTTCCGTTATGGTCACTTGAGTTTTGGAGGTTTGAAAACACTCCAACAGAAAAACATGGTTACTGGTCTTCCTCAAATTACTGCACCTTCCAAAATTTGTGAAGAATGTGTTGTTGGCAAACAACATCGCTCTCAATTTCCCAAAGGAAAGTCATGGAGAGCAAAGGATGTTTTGGAGCTAGTACACTCAGATCTTTGTGGTCCGATAAACCCAACGTCTAATGGAGGTAAACGGTATTTAATTACTTTTACTGATGATTTTTCAAGAAAAACTTGGGTTTATTTTCTGGAAGAAAAATTTGAAGCTTTTTCAATATTTAAAAACTTCAAAGTTCGTGTGGAAAATGAAGTAGGGAAAACCATTAAGGCTCTCCGAGATCGTGGTGGCGAATACTGCTCAAAAGAATTTGAAGAGTTTTGTGCAAAGCATGGCATTCGGAGAGAGCTTACAGCTGCGTATACACCACAACAAAATGGTGTGTCGAAAAGGAAAAACAGAACCATCCTCAACATGGTGAGAAGTATGTTATTGAGAGGAAGCATTCCAAAAACTTTCTGGCCAGAATCAGTGAATTGGAGTGTTCATATTCTAAACAGAAGTCCAACTTTTTCTGTTAAAAATATGACACCCGAGGAGGCATGGAATGGGAGAAAACCAACAGTAGATCATTTTAGAATTTTTGGATGCATTGCATATGCCCATGTCCCGGATGAAAGGAGGAAGAAACTTGATGATAAGGCTGAAAAATGTGTTTTTCTTGGTGTGAGTGAGTCTTCCAAAGCATATAAGTTGTTTAGTCCGTTGACTAAGAAGATTGTTATCAGCAGGGACGTTACTTTTGATGAGGAAAGCACTTGGGATTGGAATAGGCAGCAGCCTGCTACCCAAATCCTATGTGACAGTGACGTGGAACAAGAGCAATTTTCAGCACCTTGTACACTTGAAAATTCATCAGATTCGGCCCCTATAACTTCCCCACCAGTTGCTGTTGCAAATGAAGAAGCAACTCAAACTCTTGGGCGTGTTAGAAGAAGGCCTGCTTGGATGAAGGATTACAAGGTAACTGGAATTGAAGATCCAATTACTCACTTTGCTTTATTTTCAGATTGCGACCCAATTTTTTATGAGAGTGCTGTAAAGGAAGAAAAATGGAGAAAAGCAATGGATGATAAAATTGATGCTATTAAACGAAATGATACTTGGGAGTTGTCCGATCTTCCAAAGGGACAGAAAACCATTGGACTGAAGTGGGTGTTCAAAACAAAGTTGAAGGAAAATGGCAAAGTTGACAGGTACAAAGCGCGTTTAGTGGACAAGGGGTATAAGCAACAATATGGGATCGATTATACAAAAGTATTTTCTCCTGTTGCTAGGCATGATACAATCAGATTGGTTATCGCATTGGCAGCTCAGAATTCTTGGCCTATTTTCCAGCTAGATGTCAAGTCGGCGTTCCTACATGGGCACTTGGAGGAAACAGGGTATTTGTTGAACAACCCTGGTTATGTTGAAATTGGAAATGAGCATAAGGTTTATAGATTAAAAAAGGCCCTCTATGGTCTAAAACAAGCTCCTCGAGCTTGGTATAGTCGCATTGAGGGCTATTTTCTAAAAGTTGGTTTTTCGAAATGTCCTTATGAGCATACACTTTTTGTTAAGATTGGGGATAAAGGAAAAATGCTCATTAACTGCTTGTATGTTGATGATCTCATTTTTACTGGAAATTGTGGTGTCATGTTTGAGGAATTCAAGAAGTCAATGATGGATGAGTTTGAAATGTCTGACCTAGGATTGATGCATTACTTTCTTGGCATAGAGGTAGTACAATCTGAAAAGGGGATCTTTATTTCTCAGAAGAAGTATATAAGGGAAATTCTAGAAAGATTTCAGATGATGGATTGCAATCCAGTTAATACTCCTGTTGAACTTGGTTTGAAGTTGCACAAAGATCCTACTGGAATGAAGGTTGACAACACACTTTACAAGCAAATCGTGGGAAGCTTGATGTATCTCACTGCTACAAGGCCTGGCATAATGTACTCAGTGAGTTTAATCAGCAGGTACATGGAGAATCCCACAGAAATGCACTTGCTGGCAGCCAAGAGAATTCTCCGTTACTTGCAAGGAACGAGAGACTTTGGACTAGTTTATAAGAAGAGTGAAAATTCCAATCTTCTTGGGTATACGGATAGTGATTATGCTGGTGATCGTGATGACAGGAAAAGCACTTCAGGTTATGCTTTTATGCTAGGGTCCGGTGCTATTTCGTGGTCAGCTAAGAAGCAACCAATTGTCACTTTGTCTACTACAGAAGCCGAGTTTGTTGCTGCGACTGCTTGTGCTTGTCAAGCTATTTGGTTGAGGAGACTTTTGGAGGAGTTAAAATTCAAGCAAGCAGAAGCCACTAAGATTTTTTGTGACAATGATTCAGCAATTCAGCTATCCAAGAATCCAGTGCTACATGGAAGAAGCAAGCACATTGATGTGAAGTTTTATTTCTTAAGAGATCTTAGCAATAATGGAACTATTGATCTGATTTACTGCAGGAGTGAAGATCAAGTTGCCGATATTTTCACCAAGGCCCTGAAGACGGAGTCATTCATGAAACTTAAAAGGCTGCTAGGTGTATGTACAATCAAAGATATAAACTGACTGTTAGAAAACATCAGTTTAAGGGGGCAACTGTTGGATTTTTAGTCGTTATTCTTTTATCAGTTGACCTAGTCTTTAGAGTTTTGATTGTAGTAGTTTGCAGGTTGTTCTGTTTTTAAGGAATTAGTGCAGTAAAGTGTTATAGTTGCTTTAGGAGTCATGTGCTCTATTTTAGGAGTAAGTTGATAATGGGACTGATATGTGTCCTATTTAATTGATTATTCTGTTAAGTATTTGCCTAATTATAGGCTTGAAGTCATGAATAAAAGGATTAAGTGTTTTCAGCAAATTACTTTCTCTCCTTACGTATTATTTCTCCTTCTTAAGTTTCCATCAAGAGTAAACCCATTTCATGAATTTAAGCATTGAATCAAGGAATCACAAAAACAATAGAATGAAAAATCAACTACTCAAATAGTTGTCTATTTCTAGAACAAAACTCCAATTTCATATACATAATTACACCTATAATTCTAACAATATATAACAAGGAATGAAGAAGAGAACAAGAGATTTTACTATTCAGCACCTAATCTTCAAATCCAAATATGAATTGTGAGGCAACTTGCCTTCAAAATCATTACCCAAAAATATAAACTACAATATTCTCTCTACTCTAAGCTAAAGTTTTTCAAAGCTGAAAATGGTATGAAAAAGATCCTCCCTAAAAATGGCTGCTAATAAGTGTAATAGGGGTTTTGGGAAAACTTGGTGAAATTCATGTTCTGTCCCAGACGCCTGACAATTCCTTCATCGTGGTTGCGACAACTTACTCACGCAATCACGATGAGTAGTGTCATTGAGTCACGCAATTGCGAACATTGACCATGCGATCGCGAAGTCTTGAGATTTTGTTGACTGCGATCACGACCCTTGCTTCACGTGGTAGTGATGAGTAATTTGCCGTCAGTTTTACTTTCTTCCAATTGACCTCTTATTGCCTCGTTTTCACTTGATTTCTTCAAATGTCTTCTAAATCAACTCTCCATTAATTTTCCTACAAATATAACGAAAACCACATTAAAAGCACCAGTTTTAAACTAAAACAAGCCAAAATAACTAAGAAAAGAGCCTCAAATGAGTGAAAATCTCTCACTCATCAACATGGTGCATTTCAAATATAGCATCATCCTTATCATTATCAATATATTCATTCTCAAGATGTTGTAGTTTTTCTTCCCATTCTTTCACCTTGTCAGGCACATTACCAATAGTAGTTTTAGACCACTGACTGAGAGTTCTGCTAAGCGGTTTAAGTTTTTGATGTAGTTTCCACATACTATTACCCTGAATATCAACATTCCAAGCGTCTTGAACCACATGTTTGAAGTTGGGATGTTTAATCCAAACATTTAAGAATCTAAAGTATTTAATACCCATGAATTCAACTTTAGAACATTTGACTAGCATAGGTGTGTGATCAAAACCAGTGCTAATTATACGTGTTCTACACTATTTCTCGAAAAGTTGGAAGCCCACTCATGATTAATGAAAACTCTATCAAGTTTCTTCCAGGTAAATCTAGGACCAGATAAACCTGCATCTACCATGCTACAATCATCCATACAATCTATGAAGTCCTATCTTTTTTTGCATTCTACGAGTAATTCCACCTTTCTTTTCTTCGGCACTCATTAAAATCTCCACTAATACACTAGGGGACTTGAATCTCATCATTGCATCTTCTGATACTATGCCAACGAGGTACCCTTAGGATCTCTTTAATTTTAGCATAAACAAAGCTCATCTAGAAGTAATCAACACTTCCCTGCTTGTTAAACTTGACAGTCAGTAGTTGTTGGTCATCCAAAGTAATCTGAGCATTTAGAGTATTAGACCAAAATATCCATAGTATGCCATTTATATTGGAGTAGCAGTGATCAAGTCCAATCTTCCTTCTATATTTACCAATATGAATAAAATTCACAAAAGGCTCCTGAATAGCAATAATATGGAGTTTATGCATTTTAACAAGGAAGTTCAATCTGTCAAAGGCACCCTTTGAGTTCACTCCTCTAATATTCAATTGTCAATTTCCAAAGGATCGTTACTAGATCTAGGAGATAGATTACAGTGCAAGATCAAAGTATTTCTATGTTGAGTAACAATATTTTCAAGGTCGTGGTCCTTCCAGGAAGTTTTAGGAGTAATGACTTAACAAATCGTCTCCTGATACTCATCTTCTTCAATATAATCACTGGCATCATATCTCTGGAGTTGTTATTGGAATCTTGATCCCCGCCTTCTCTAAAACCTTGACAATCACAAACTTGAAGAGGAGTTAGATTTTTTGATGTTTACACTTGAAGCAATAGTCCGGAACAAACTCATAGACGATTTTTTGATCAAAACCTCCATGTTCTTGTCCCTCCCCGTCAACTACACCAACCCATACAGAATCCCTCCTATTTTTAGCCAAATCAATCTCTACCAAGACCTTCGCAAAATTAGGCCTGGATTTAGTTTCCGTGGCTTTGTCAATTTTCAGCAATGAGCCAATAAAGGAGGTGATACGGATCAAAGGATTCCAGTTGAAATAATGTCATTTTAAGACCCGACAGCTGAATCCATACGGGGTAAGGGAGTTTTCTTCTTCAGGATTAAAATCGGGGATCCAAGTAGCTAATGCATCAAGAATCCCAAGACCATGTATTTTTTTACAAGCATAGATATCTAAATAGTCCTCTCACAGTGAGAAAAATAAAAATATGCTTGGAATTAAAATGTCCAATTTTAACTGACCATTTGATGACAAACCTATCATCGAAATCGCGCCCTCAATCAAAGGTCGTCCATGAAAGAACTTACCAACAAGAGTCCTTCTCTTCTTGAATGGCGTTGATGTTCGTAGTGCTCTCCAAAATAGAGACTGAAAAAGAGGGAGATCAATCAGTGTGTGGGTAATTTATAGAGCCAATTTTTTAAAGAAAAAAACATGTTTGTCCCTCTGCCCTTGTTGCGTGTAACTTGCTACACTAGTACAACTTGTGTAACGACCCGGAAAACTAGTAAGTGAAACTAGAGCCTAACGAGTGTGTTTTTGAGTTTGTTGAGGGGTTTGAAGTTGTAGAATGATGTCCCGAGCTTAGGTTGAGGAGTTTAGGGGTTAAAAGTCAAGGTACCACCCCCGAAGGACCAACCAGGGGTCCTTGAGGGGGACCCTAAAGCCTAACCCCAAGGTTGCCCCAACTAGCCAAAAGCTATCAAAATTTTGGGAGCTACGGATGGGACCTACGCCCTGTAGGTCCATCCACGCCCCTTGGATGGCTTCCGTGGGTCAAGACCCCAAATGGGAAGTCTCAGACCCAAACCACGTACCTGTAGGACGGGGCGTCACCCCACCTACGGTCCGTAGGTCTAGGGCCGTGAGTCCCACCTGTAAAAGTTGTCAAGCTTGGCCAAGGTAAGAGTTAAATGGTAAATTCCTTTTTAGGTTAGTTGAGTTAGGGGACTGTTATTATTGATTGATTAAAGTATTTTAAGGCTTTTAAAAGTATTAAATACCCTTTTTCAATTCATTACTTCAAAAACAGAAAATAGAAACCTCCCACCCTCTCCAAATATTCTCTCTCTAAAAACCATCATTGGAGAAGAAGGAGTCAAGCTTTGAAGCTCAAGATTTCATATTTTACTCTCAATTTTCGTGGAGTTTCTTCCTAAAGGTATGATAGTCTGCATCCTTGATTAAGTTTCATTCAAGGAGCCCTATCAAAAGATGATTTTAAGTTTCCAAAATCCCCCCAAAACCTAGGGTTTTCAATCTATGCATGGGTTCAATTCCAAAATGTTTTCAAAGGTTTATATATGATGAATTATGAATGAATTGTTGAATTAATGATGAATTATGGTGAATTTCTCGTATGAACCCATGTTTTCCCCAAAATCCTAAGTTGTGAATTGTGATTGGGAATTGATTGATCATGAAAGTATGTTGAATTGTTTATGTTTATATTGAATTAGTTATTGAATCATGTTAATTCCCTTATCTAATGTATTATTCTAGATGTTTGGGTTGAGATTGATTCATAGCCTTGGAGGGCAATTTCATGAAGGATTTATGTATGATTATGATGTGAAGTGTATGCGTGTGATCTTAAGGAAAGTATTATGATCATGTTTAGAATGTAATTGTGCTATGATTGTAAGCATATTCTCAATTAACACTCATGAATGATGATGATAGAATGTGAAGGGTTTCTTCTATGTAATGTTGTATCTTGAATTGGTAGGCTTAGGCATCCTCTTCTTGTATAATGAAAGTAATGTGAATGTTGTATCTTGAATTGGTAGGCTTAGGCATCCTCTTCTTGTGTTATGAATGTGTCTTGACTTAATGAACATGCATCAGTAGACCTAATATTGGTAGCCCTTCATGATGAGTCTAGAAACTAATGTGATGATAAACGTCCTTGAATCGGTAGACCTAATATTGGTGGCCCTTTCATGTCTGAAATGATGAACCTTGAATCGGTAGACCTAATGGTTGTGGCCTTTCTTGAGGATTCAATGAACTATCCATGTAATGTACCTTGAATCGGTAGACCTAATGTTGGTGGCCCTTTCATGTGTAATGTACTTTGGGTTGGTAGACCTAATGTTGGTAGCCCTCTCAAGTACAATAATGTTAATGAAAATGAACTACTCTATGGGAATGGAGGCTAAGCACCGAATGGATATGGTAAGATGGAAACTCTCCCCATGTTAGGTTAGGGTTTCAATGAACATCTTCCTATCCCATAACTATGTGCCCACATAGGATATTAGCTAGTGGATCCACCTAAGCTAAAATGTATCTAGTTCTACCTTAGGCAAGTAGAACACCTTCCTTCGGTTTGGGGTCATATGACATCGGATTCCATGGTTTGCTCTCATGGTCTATGTCGGTTAATGCTTATTCCCATCATGTGAGATGTGCACTATGGTTGCTTGAGAAGTTCTATGAAGTGTGGGTGGTAGTATGGGATGTCATTCATGCATTGCACAAGTAGACTTTGAGAGGGCTATAGTGAGTTCTCTAATGTCTTAATGACTAATGAATGAAAGTGCTCTTAATGAAGCTAATGAAGAATGTTGACTTATATGCTTAATGAGATGATGCATGCTTTCCTTGGATGGTATTATGAGTTACTTTCCTTTTCATGACTTATGAAAAGTTTATGTTCCTTATGTATGAGTATTCTCTAAAGATGAAAAGGAAGAATGGTAAGTTCAGTTTTGGTGGCCTTAATGTGGTACTCAGTGTGGATGGTGGTATGGGACGCTATTCATACATTACACAAAGTATAGCTTGGGGTTACTTAAGGTGAAAGCTTAATGTGATGAAATGGCTTATATGTTGATTATGTTCTAATGTGATGAAATGGCTTATATGTTGGATGTGATTGTATTTTATGCCTCTTATACCTACGTTCATGAAGTTTTCTCAAAATTGGCATATGCATGGTTTTCAACCAAATGTCTATTTTAAGCATGGTTTTTGCATGGCTATCATACTTGGTACATTAAATGTGCTAACCCACATTTCTTCTATTTTTCTACAAAGTGTAGGTTCCAGCAAGTGAGTTGAGTTCTTCCAAGACTAGTGGTATGTCCTCATGGATTCAAGGACAAGTACTTTTGATGTTTCATGTCTTTCTTTGTAATATACTCTTTTTAGACTTTCTATTGTAAAGGGCTGTGACCCTACTTTTTATTCGAAGATTGTTTTTAGATGGCCATATGAGACTAGTAGACTTCCGCTGTTTTAATGATGGTTTTCTATTGTATGGATTTAAAGAAAAGTTTTAATTTCGTACCATTTTCCTTTTATCGAATGTTATGAATGCTATGAGGCTCTTCGGAATCTTGTATGCCGTGTGGCATCTAGGGGGTACCCCTAGGTCATGACAACTTGCTGTAGATATTACCTTTTTTTTTTAAGTTTTTAATAATCTATTTGTAGACATTAAAAAATTGTATGACTCTATAAGACAAATTCTATTTCAGTTAAGATTTTTGGATACTACTTTACTTTAAACCATATGTTATGCCGATATAAAGGGTATTATATTCCCTTGAAAAAAACATCTCGAATATTTCACAAATTCACGGATTATTCATAAAGAGATAAAATTCAAATCATGCTAGTTCGAGAAATATGCCACTAACGGTCCTTGAATCATGGAGAGATTCAAAATATCCAAATCATCCTTAATTTGAGAAACACACCACTACGACTCTCAGATCATAAATAAATCTTATGAGAGAAGAATCAAGGGAGGAATAGGTTATAAATAAAATATTCACAATATTGATTTATAAATAAATATTCATGTTTCTTCTTATTTTTTCTGTGATTGCAATTTATTTTCTATCACCTTTAAAGTTTGTTGCAAACAAATTGGCATGCCCAATGGGACCAAATCTGCCCTTATCTCTTCTCTCACAAATCAAATCTCAAATCTGAAGTCGCAAAACCTCAAAGGGGAAAGCATACTTCAAGTCTCGTCTATGAGTTTCATCAAATCTACACTCCGACAAGCCTTCAAGAAGGGGACATTTGTAGACATTGAAAATTTGTAGGACTTTACAAGACGAATTCTATTGTAGTTAAGGTTCTTAGAGGCTACTCTACTCTAAATCATACCTTATGCCTATATAAAGGGTATTATATTCTCTTGCAAGGGCATCTCAAATATTTTGCAAATCCACGAAATATTCATAAAGAGATCAAATTCAAATCATCCTAGTTCGAGAAATACACTACTAAAGGCCCTCGAATTATGGAGAAATTCAAATTATCTTTAATCGAGAAATGCACCACTACGACCCTCGAATCATGATAAATCTTATGAAAGAAGAATCAATGGAGGAACAGATTAGTACCCATATTGATTTATCAATAAAATAATCATGTTTGTTCATATTTTGTGTGATTGTAATTTATTTTCTATCTCCTTTAAAATTTGTTGCATACGCAAGTGTACGTAGTCGCAAAAATAATACAATGGATCTTTAAGAATCGGTTTGTCGAACCCAAAGGACTTATGATCAAATTATATTCAATTCAACTAAATCCATAAGTTAAAGACAGCGTTTTCATGAAACTCATCTTTTCTATCTATACTACGACTGCAAAAAATTAAAGCTCAAAATTAACTAAGAATGAACAACTTCAATTTTTGTGTTTAAACAATATAGTCCTAGTTCTAGTGCTGCAACATGTTAGGAATTCATGTATCACATCTCTTTCATGATTACTTACGGTCATCAAATTACTGATTTATAGGGTCGATATTATGATCATGATCTCTAATTACCTACCTTAGTTGAATACCTAACTACATCTATGATTGGGTATAGGCAAACTCAACCATGGAGCATTTATTTTTCATCCTATCTCTAAACCAAGCACGATGTTCATTCGGGTGTTAATCCTAAACATGAATCTAAACAAGTGGTATGCAAGAATGATCACACTCTCTGTATTATTTGGTCTATCTACATATTCATCTCTCGAGTTCAAGAATAGACAATAAATGTATCTCAATGATGGTCAATCATGAAATACTAAAACAAGAATACAAGAGTAATATTTATGATATAATTTTTATGATAAACAAATTAATCCATAGAAATCGATGTTCAACAATAAGTCATGGCTACAGTCTCAGAACAAAGGTTTTGAGCCACTCATCATATCATATCATATCATCATCTTCATCATCATCATCATTATATCTAATTAACAGTGGGAAGAATCTAAGTCAAAAGGTGAATTACAAAAATACCCTTTATCGACTAATTTATTTTCTTAAAATCATTTTAAAAAGGGAAAATGCACAAGTACCCCCCTCAACTATACACGAAATCCCAACAACACACCTTAATGATACATGAGATCTATTACTCCCCCTGAATTATTTTAAAGTGTAATAAACGCACCCTTTCGTGCTGAGGTGGCACAGAGAGTGTGTTCACTCTCTTAGAGGCATGTGAGACACGGAAAAAGGTATTAAAATTTGATTAATATGGACATGTGTTCAATTTTTGTCACGCCCCGAGCTACCCCCAAGACGTCGACACGGGACCTAGGATCACAAGTGACCCCAAGCTAACCCTGCTGGCATAATCATTAGCATACTAAGATAAATTGAGAAAGAAAACTGATGCGGAAGCTAATCATAAATAAATCTGAAATGATAGGGAATACCCATATACTGAAAATGATAATCAAATATGAGAGTTTAATACAAAAGAAATATCCAACTCAAATACTAAGTTGAATCTAACTATGTCTGAAAATAGCCTCTAACTGACTAGAAGTGCTGGGACATGCCCCGGCTAAGTCTAGCAAAACTGAAACTAAAACAATGAAATCTGAAAGATAACATAACTATTGTCCTCGAAGAATAAGGACTCACCACTGATGCTGTTGAACTGGAGATCAGGAACCGATCTAAGCGTGATCTGGATGCCGAGAATTTGAACCTACATCACAAGAAGATGTAGCGCAGAGTATGCGTCAGTACTTGAAAGGTGCTAAGCATGCAGGATAGAGTAAAGCTGAAATAAACATATAACTGAACAAGAAATGAAGCAAAAGTATAATCTAAACATGATATAGATGCTGAATACTGAGCTAACAAAATGCAATGACCAAATTTAGACATGGTGATGTTGAATACTAATTATACTGAAATGTGGTCAGTGTAATGGTATCTAACTGAATTGTGGGAGCTACTAATAACCGATAATAAAACCACATGAGCTAAATATGGAGTCTAATGTATACGCCCCATTGAGAGGACCCAATACACCCGGCCAAAGGTGTAGAGGCATGCTGGCGTGATCACTAAAATGATGCCCACATAGGGGACTTATAACCTACGTGGCTCATAGTTTTGGGACTATATAGGTGACTGACCCTAGTCCAATTCGGTATTCTTCTACTCCCAATAGATTAAATGATTAACACATTATGACTGAATTTCTGTAATATACTAGATAGCTCAAAACTAACATGAAAATTGAGAATGCATATTAATATACTGAATATGACACATTCAAGACTGAGGCAAGTATATCTGAAATACTAAAATAATCTGACCTAGCATGTGTAATTCAAGAACTAAAGAAAATGCATCGCTAGGGTTCTGAAATTCATGCAAGAAATGAAGTAATAACATGATAATCTGATTTGGAACATGTAAAATAACTACTTCATGATAATCTGCTGAAGTTCTAGAAACCCTAGGTTTAGTTGATAATAGGGAATCAAGAATCTGACTGAATATAGGGACCTAATGGGCGAAAGGAACCCACTAGTGAAATCCCACATACCTGGTGCCCATTTCACGGAGAAATCTTTCGATTTCGGGGCTGGAACTGATGGAATCTTGTTGCGTTCTTGAACTAGGGTTCTTGACCTCTTTTTCTCCTCTTATGCTCTAATTTTTCTAAGTTTGATTAATGATTTGACTTAGTTAAGTTCTAGTTATGTTTCTAGGCTTAAACTGACTAAAACCTCATAATTTAGGGTTTAAACAACGTAGTTTAGGGGTCAAACGAATAAGGAAAAGACCAAAAGACCCCTGACTTAACTGTTGTCGGAGTAACTGACGGACGGGACTAACGGACCGTCGATCGACTGATGGTCCGTGCTGGTCATCCATCGATCAGTACTAGAGGCTAAAATTTGGGGATCTGACCTACGACCCTGGACCACGGGTCGTGGTCTGACCTACGGTCCGTAGGTCCTGGCGTGGGTCTACCCTTAGCCAAATTTTTGGGCTGAGTTCTGGGGAAGGTTTTAAGTGTGAACCACGGATAACCAGCACGGGCCGTGGGTCACCCTACGGTCCATGAGTGGCGACCGTGAATCGTACCTGCAACTTCTAGAAAACTGTTTTGAGGTCCATTACCAGATATGGGGTGTTACATTATATCCCACTTGGAAACATTCGTTCTCGAATGAAGACTAAACTAGCTGAAATGTAGCGGATGAGCTGCAACCCTACCACTAAACACTGGAAGCTGATTTTTCTAACTGAACTAAGTTCCAAAAACATGCAAATACGTTGAAAATGCAAGTACAAACTGAAGGAACATGATACTAAGACTGATTATATGCATGAATGACGGAAAAACTGAAGAGGAACTATTAGCTCAAGCTGGAGTGGAATTAGAAGGAACAAGGTGAGTATACTTGGACTTCATGCCTGCTTCTGCTTCCCAAGTAGCTCCCTCTACGGATTGACTCCTCCACCAAACCTTGACTGAAGCGACTTTTTTGATTCTCAACCTTCTAACCTGACGATCAAGAATCTCAACTAGTACATCATCATAAGAAAGACTATGTTTCACAACCACACTCTCTAATGGCATTACAGATGCTGGATCACCCACACACTTCTTCAATAGTGAAACGTGGAAGACTGGATGTATTGTTGCTAAATCTGTTGGCAACTCTGACTCATAAGCCACTTTACCAATCCTTTTCAAGATCCGGTAAGGGCCTATATATCTGGGACTGGGCTTTCCTTTCTGATCAAATCTCATCACCCCTTTCATAGGTGACACTTTCAAGAAAACCCAATCATCAACTTGGAACTCTAGTTCCCTTCTCCTTACATCTGCATAAGACTTCTGGCGACTCTGGGCTGTCTTAAGTCTATCTCTAATGAGTTGCACTTTCTCCGTAGAATCAAGAACCGAATCTGGCCCTATCAAGGTTGCTTCACCTACTTCAAACCAACCAACATGAGATCTACATCTACGCCTATGCAAAGCCTCATAAGGGCCCATCTGAATACTGGAATGGTAGCTATTATTATAGGCGAACTATATAAGAAGAAGGTGATCGTCCCAACTACCCTTAAATTCGATCACACAAGCTCTCAACATGTCCTCTAAGGTCTGAATGGTACGCTCTACCTGACCATCCGCCTGTGGATGAAATGTTATGCTAAGATTAACCTGAGTACCAAGACCTTTTTGAAATGACTTCCATAAATGAGAGGTAAATTGAGGACCTCTATCTAAGATGATAGACAAAGGAACCCCATGCAACCTGACTATCTCATTAATTTAAAGCTTGGTGTAGTCCTCTCCCGAATCTGTAGTCTTGACCGCCAAAAAGTGAGAAAACTTAGTGACTCTATCAACTACCACCCAAATGGAGTCATGTTGTCTGCGAGTACGAGGTAAACCTGTGATGAAATCCATGTTTATCACTTCCCACTTCCAAGTAGGAATTTCGATCTCTTAATTCATACCCCCTGGTTTCTCATGTTCTACCTTCACTTGCTGGCAATTAGGGCACTTAGCCACAAAATCTGCTATATCCCTCTTCATGCCATTCCACCAAAAGACTTACCACAGATTACTGTACATCTTAGTGGCGCCTGGATGAATAGAATACTTGGAGTTATGGGCTTCTGCAAGAATCTACTGTCTCAACTCACCCACATTAGGAACACATAGTCGACCCTGATAGCGAAGCATACCATATCCCCCTTGGGAGAATACCTCTACTCTCTGTTGATGGACTGCACCCTTGAGTTCGAGCAATATCGAATCACTGTCTTGCTACTCCTTAACCTCCACTACCAATGAAGATTCTGATCCATTTTGAACTGTCACACCACCATCTGATATGCTCATAAGACGAACTCCAAAACGAGCAAGCATGTGAACATCCTTTGCTAGCACTTTTTTTTCTTCCTCAACATGTGCTACACTACCAATAGATAGTCTGCTAAGGGCATCTGCTACTACATTTGCCTTACCTGGATGGTAATGCACACTGATGTCATAATCCTTGAGGAACTCAAGTCATCTCCTCTGGCAAAGATTCAACTCTTTCTCGGTGAACACATACTGAAGGCTCTTATGGTCTGTGAACACATCTACATGCACACCATACAAGTAGTGTCTCCAAATCTTGAGTGCAAACACCACCATGCAAGCTCGCGGTCATGAGTCAGATAATTCTTCTCATGCACCTTAAGTTGTCTAGAAGCATAGGCTATAACCTTACCTCGCTGCATTAACACACAGCCTAGGCCGACTTTGGATGCATCATAATATATAACATAACCATCTGAACCCTCTGGTAGAGTCAAAACAGGAGTTGTATTCAACCTGGTTTTCAGTTCTGCGAAGGTTTTCTCACAATCATCTGACCACTGAAACTTGACCATCTTCTTAGTCAACCTAGTCAATGGTGAGGCTATGGATGAAAATCCTTCCACGAACCTTCTGTAGTAACCCGCTAGACCTAAGAAACTTCTGATATCTATAGGAGAGGTAGGTCTAGGTCATTGTTTCACTGCTTTTATTTTCTGGGAATCCCCTCGAATCCCTTCGCTAGATACTATATGCCCAAGGAAAGAAACTGACTGCAGCCAAAACTCACACTTGCTAAACTTAGCAAATAACTGGCGATCTTTGAGAGTTTGCAGAACAACTCTCAAATGACTCGCATGTTCCTCCTCATTCCTAGAGTAAATGAGGATATCATCAATAAAGACGATAACGAACAAGTCCAAGTACTGCTTGAACACTCTGTTCATCAAGTCCATAAAAGCTGCAGGAGCATTGGTTAGTCCAAATGACATTACTACAAATTTCATAATGACCATACCGAGTTTCTGAAAGGCCGTTTTTTAGAATGTCACTATCTCTGACTTTTGAGTTTGATGATAACCCGATCTGAGGTCTATCTTTTGAGAAATGACTAGCACCCTGAATTGGTCAAACAAGTCATCAATCCTGGGTATGAGATACTTATTCTTGATTGTGACCTTGTTCAACTGCCTATATTCAATGCACATTCTGAGAGAACCATCTTTCTTCTTCACGAACTCTTTCGGTGTACCCCATGACGAAATACTAGGTCTGATGAAACCCTTATCTAGAAGGTCTTTCAACTTCTCTTTCAATTTCTTAAGCTCAGCTGGAGCCATTCTGTAAGGAGGAATAGAAATAGCTTGGGTATCTGCAAGGAGATCAATTCTAAAGTCAATTTCCCTATCAGGAGGAATTCTGGGAAGATCTTCTAGAAACACTTCTGGAAACTCATTAACCACAGGAACTGACTCAAGAGTTGGGGTTTTGGAGTTTGAATCCCTAACCCGAACTAGATGATAAAGATAACCCTTAGAGATCATCTTTCTGGCCTTAAGGTAAGAAATGAATCGACCCATAGACGCTAAGCTACTACCCTTCCATTCTAAGATTGGTTCGTCTGGAAACTGAAAAAGAACAATCCTAGTTCTACAATCGACTGAGGCATAACAAGAATGTAACCAATCTATGCTAGAATGACATTGAAGTCTACCATTTCTAACTCTACAAGATCTGTTGAGGTGACTTTCTGAGAGACTGTGACGGGGCAATTGTTGTGTACCCATTTAGCTATAACCGGATCACCGACTGGAATAGAGACTGAGAAGGGTTCTGAGAGAGTTTCTAGACTAACATCAAACTTAACTAGCTATATAAGGAGTTACAAAGGAAGAGTAGCCCCTGGATCTAACAAACCATAAACATCGAGATCAAAGACTCGTAACGTACCAGTGACTACATCAGGAGAATCTTCCTGATCCTGGTGAGCCTAGAGAGCATAGAGTCTGCTCTGGCGCTGTCTGTCACCTGTACTAGATGAGTTACCCTGCTGAGTTGGGCGACTTGCTAGTGCTTCTGAAGTTGTAGATTGGGCTCGATTAGCATTGCCTTCTTGACCCTGTTTAGAAGGACAATCCCTCAACTTGTGACCAGACTGACGACACCCAAATCATCATTCCTTTCCTTCAAGGCACTCGGCCGGATGGTTCTTACCACACTTAGGGAAAGTTGGGTAGGTTTTGGTTCCTGAAACACTTCCCTGAGACTTAGAACTTAATGCCCTACTTTTTTGATCTTGTCTGAACTTGGAGGATGGAACACTAGCTGATGAAGGTGCTAGAGCTGAAAAGTTCTGCTGACCCTGCGAGCGATTTCCACCATATGATTTCTGTTGAGAATACTCACAGTTTCCAGTCCTTGCCTTCTTGTTCTCCTTAGCCTGTTTCTTAAGCTTATCACCCTCAACCTGTTGAGCATGAGTCATGAGCCTAGAAATGCTCATATTTTCCAGCAACATAGCATTTCTACACTTTGTCTTCACCAAGTCTGACACTCTATATGAGAACTTATTCATCTGAGCCCTGGAATCAGCAACCATGTGAGGAACATACTTGGAAAGTTGGGTAAAATTGAGCCCGTACTCTTGGACTGTTATGCTACCTTGTCTCAAGTTCATAAATTCCTGAGCTTTTGCATCCGTTAGCTCTCTTGGGAAAACCTGTCCAGAAAGGTCTCACTAAAGCAATCCCAAGTGATAGGAGTTGCATATGTACCCCTGTTCTCTTTCCACTAAGTATACCAGATATGGGCCACATCCTTAAGTTGGTAAGATGCTAACTCAACCCGATCATTCCCAGTTACTTGCATCACATCAAAAATCTTCTTGACCTCATCAATGAAGTTTTGGGGATCCTCACCAATCTGCGATCCTAAGAACTCTAGCGGATTCATCCTAGCCAAATCTCGCACTCTAGCTGCAGCTGACCCAACATTTGCATCTGCCAAAACTGGAACCCACTAATTGTTCTGGTTGGCAAGGCTCTAAGACAACATCTGAATGGCGTTCCGGAACTCTGTATTCAAAACTTCTTGATCTGGGACTGGAGGAGCTGCGTTTGCGTTCCTGGCATTCGCATTCCTGGCATTAGCTTTATGAGGAGGCATGATTTGAAACGTAAAACGTTGAGTTAGAACAAAATTAGATCATATCTTACGCACGATAAGAGTAACAAGAAAATGATGATTTTTTCCTAAAAACACTCGATAGCGTCCCTCTCATTAGATGTGGTGCGCACTACACACCCATGAAAAAGACTCTACCTAGTGCGGCTTTTAAGACATCCTTAGACACTTAAACCTGGCTCTGATACCAAGTTAGTTTGTCACACCCCGAGCTACCCTGAGACGCGGACACGGGACCTAGGAGCAAAAGTGACACCAAGCAAACCCTGTTCGCATAGTTATGAGCATACTAAAGATAAACTGAGAAAGAAAACTGATGCAGAAGCTAATCATAAATAAATCTAAAATGATGGGGAATACCCATATACCAAAACTGAATATCAAATTTGAGAGTTTAACACAAAAGAAAAATCAAATTCAAATACTAAGCTGAATCTAACTATGTCTGAAAATAGCCTCTAATGGACTAGAAGTGCTGAGACATGCCCCAACTAAGTCTAGCAAAACTAAAACTAAAACAATGAAATCTGAAAGATAACATGACTATTGTCCTCGAAGAATGAGGACTCACCACTGATGCTGCTGAACTGGAGATCGGGAATCGATCTAAGCATGATCTGGATGCTGAGAAACTGAACCTACATCACAAGAAGATGTAGCACAGAGTATGCGTCAGTACTTGAAAGGTATTGAGCATGCATGATAGAGTAAAGCTGAAATAAACATATAATTGAACAAGCAATGAAGCAAGAGTATAATCTGAACATGCTATAGATGTTGAATACTGAGATAACAAAATGCAATGACCAAACTTAGACATGCTGATGTTGAATACTGATTATACTGAAATGTGGTTAGTGCATTGGAGTCTGACTGAATTGTGAGAGCTACTAATAACCGATAATAAAACCACATGACCTAAATGTCGAGTCCGATGTATACGCCCCATCGAGAGGACTCAATACACCCGGCCAAAGGTGTAGAGGCATGCTGGCATGATCACTAAAATGATCCCCACAGAGGGGACTTACTGTTGACACCCAATTTTGATCTAACATTTTCAAAATTCGTAACTTTTAAGTTTTATTTATTTAATTGTTCAAAATACATTTTTTATAATTTTAAATAAGTTTATCGATAGCTATCTTTATTTGTCAAAATTTAGGATTTTTATCAGTTAATTTTAATTACATTATTTTTTGTCACAGTCGGTTGAATACGCTCAAATATTTGTTCATTTTGATTAAATCGTTATATCTGTTAAGTTGCACATTTTACATGTCATTAGTTACGTTCATTACTTTTTTTTAATATTCATTTTTATTCGTTACATTTGCTAATATTAATTTTGATATTTTTCTACAGTCTAGAAATTCATTCAAATATAAATAAGATTTCATTCAGCCCATGGTTTTAAGATAATAGTATCGTACTATTGGTAGTTTTCGATTTTCTATATAAACAATAGCTTATTCATTAAGTCAAGGGGGTGGATAATATTTTAGAATAAGTGGTGAATAATTCCAAAATGAGTGAAACCCTAAGAGATTTTTCTATCATCTTCTCAAAGCTGCTGCCACCCTCCTTCCTTATCACTACCCAAACTCCATTTACGGCCAGCTTCAACCAGCAAAAAAAAAACCCATCCCTTTTCCGATATACAAAGCACTGGAGCAGTAAACTTCAACAACCAGTGAACCTACTCTACCAAACCATCCAAACACTGCCTCTGCTCCCTTTTTCCGGCGAAAACCCAAACAACACAAATACAAAATCCCTCCCTGGTTCTGTTCGTTTCTTCCTCAACAGCTCCAGCGAGGAGCTTTTAACTTCGATGAACTAGAGCGAAAGCAATTAATGGTGAGCTCGGAGTTCGAAGCTCGAAGATAGAGAAACAAAAACCCTATTCATTTCCCTCTTTTTTCGGTGAGACTCAGACTAACCAGGGAACTACCAAGCAACTCTTCTCGCTGTCATCTCTCTCGTAAGAAACAAACCCTAAACCCTCTTCGTTTTTCACTTTTTCCAGTGAAAAGTCATCGGAAACGACCCCTAAAGCCAACCTAAATGACTCCATTTTTCTATTAATTATTTCTCCGACTAGAACCAACCAACAATAGTAAGCAAATCCCACCAGAGTTTAACCCACATTACGAGACCCCGACTTGAATCAGTGAGAATCGCCCCCTTTCCCCTTTCCCATTTTTTGGTTTTTGATTTTTTCTTTCAAGTTTCCAGCGAAGAGCTCAGAGCTCCGAGCTCTAGAACACCTCCATCGATGCTACCAGCGAGAAACCACCCAAGTTTCAACTCCAGCACAACTGGAAATTCCAATCACCAACAACTCCAGATCTACCGGAAAATGTTCTCATCAAGTGACAATTCATTTTTTTTTACATTACATATGTGCATATATAATTTTACTCGTTTGGTTGAGTTTCTGTTGCTACTCTATTTTTGTCTGTATTTATTTTATCATTTCCTTATTTTGCTTTTTGATTATTTTTGTTAGTGTCTAGTGGTGTGCTAGTGTTCATTTCGTTCCCTTGTTGTTGACTTATTTATTTTTCATGTTGTTGCTTTTGATGCATAATTTTTTATTCTTTCGGATATTTGTTATATTTTGGTGACAACAACTCAATTGCTCTTATTTTAATTTTCTGTTATTTGGGTAATAGTCCATGTGAATTTATTTTATTTTATTGATTTACTTTACTTTACTGACTATTTAAACTTTACTATAGTACTACTACATTTTCATTTATTGTTAATTGTTGTTGCTCATTAATTAATTCAAGAATTGCTTTTATATATTGTAGTTAGTTTATTTGCTTGTTAAATTATTTGTTTATTATAGTTGTATATTGTTTTTATCTCCTCAATTTGAAAACATGAACTCAGTCAGAACCCACAATTGTGGATTTCAAAGGATGCCTAACTCCTTTCCTTCGGAATAACTTGAACCCCTTACCTAGAATCTAAAGGTTTCGTAGATTATTTAATTGATTTTCTAGTTTTTCCTAAAATTAGGTGGCGACTCTTTTAAAAACTCTTTTTTTCTTGAAATTCTTTTAAAATTTAATTAATTAATTATTTTTTGAGTCACCATGACGTTGCACCCTCTCAAGGGATGTGAACAGACTGGGGGCATAGAGGTTCAAACCATTATGAGCTCATTTTTTCAAATTGAAGAGACTTTTCTTTTGTGTTATATCTTGTATGTTGTATATTTTGTTGATTATTTGTATATTGTACTTGTGGATTATTCATTATTTTTTTTAATTATATGTAAACTGTCATTGCATTCATGACATTTCCCATTGTATATATAGTATATTAGGAACGGTTTCTGCATAATTTCAGCCGGACTTTTTATACTCGACTCTTTTTTGGAATGATCGGCAATTTATTTGTACGTCAGGCATCTAATGGTTGTCGTGAATTCCAGCCTAAGTTGTCCGCTTGGGTTCCCGGTCTTTTCGAAGCCACTCTTAGTCAACTAGTGTAGAGCGAAACCAATCCCAAATTTAGCGCATTTTGAACTAAGTCGACCCAATATCCAAGACGTGTTTGGCCCATTAGAAGCCCACCTTGTGTCTATTTGGCCCATTGGTCAACAAAAGACAATCATGTGTATGTGTTTAAATTTGAAGGATGTATACGTCAGTTGGTAAAACATTGTCTCTTGGGATTGACAGTTTAAGAGTTTGTTCGAGTCAAAGAAGATCAAATTACTATTGCATCTAAAGACGTTGACATTTAGAGATGGCAAGAAGTTCAAGAACAAAGGATTGTACCCATGTGTGGGATCGTTTATTTGTATCCCTTTTCCCTAGTATGTATCCCCATTCAATTTATTTACAAATCTTGTATAAATTTTAATTTTGGGGGGCCAATGGAATGTTTCAAATGACGTAATACATCCTTCAGATCGGCAAGCCTACCCTTGGCACAAAAGGGTCACATATTTGTATAGGACACGTAATAAATATTTGTATGTTATGTGTTATAATTGAGTTTGTCTTCAATCAAAGTAGTGCTTATGTGTTTACTTAATTCTTTTTGTGATATTTTGCATTATTTATTATGAACCCGAACTAACATTTTTACTTTTTGAGTATTTCTTTTTTTTAAAGAGAAAGGTTGATTTATGTCAGAATTTGGAAGTCATAGTTCGTTCGAAGTTGCAAGGCACAAGAGGACTCACGAAATTTGAGTCATTGTATTTCACAAGACATTAATATCAAATCAAAAAGATAAATCAGGGGAGTCTTTGACTATAAGGTCGCACTTAATTATTTTTTATTTTTTTGCATGCTGGCCTTGCTTTCACACATTTCTCATATTTTTGCAGGAAAACCATCTTCGACGACAGTCGAGGATGGCATATCGATGTCTGGTTCTCGGGGATAATTAGGAGAAGACACAGTTCTAAGAGACATTAAAAAAAAAGAATACAACAGGTGGTTACTATAAGAAAATTGAGAGACCACATTCAACAGACAGTACAAAGATCGATAGTTAAGAGGATACAATGAATCACTCCGATTTTGTCAAAATTTGAAATTATTTTATGCCATATCTGAACGAAGTACGCGAACCTGATTCTCATCTCGGTGAGATACGCAGGCAACCCTTCTTGGGTTCGGTATCCATTTTTTCAAATTTCAAAAATAAAAAGTTAAATAGTTGTGCATATTTTCAAAGTCATATCTTCATGAACAACGCGAACCTGATTCTCATCCCGGTGAGATACGTAGGCAACCCTTCTCGGGTTCGGTATTCATTCTTTCAAAATTTTGAAGATAAAAAAAATAAAAAATTGTGCATATTTTCAATGACATATCTGAACAAACTACGCGAACCTGATTCTCATCCTGGTGAGATACGTAGGCAACCCTTCTTGGGTTCGGTATTCATTCTTTCAAAATTTTGAAAATAAAGTTTAAATAAAAAAGAAAAGTTTGTGCATATTTTCATTGACATATCTGAACGAACTATGTGAACCTGATTCTCATCTCGGTGAGATATGTAGGCAGCCCTTCTTGGGTTCGGTATCCATTTTTTCAAATTTTAAAAGAAAAGTAAAATAATTTGTGCATATTTTCAAACATACCTGCATGAACTACGCACACATGATTCTCATCTCGATGAGATACGTAGGCAGCCCTTCTCGGATTCAATATTCTTTCTTTAAAAAAAATATTGTGTACATATTATAAGAGTTATGCCTTCAGCTCAAATGGGACCAATGCAGTTAGGAGCATGTAAAAATATGTGATATGATGGAGAGGGCTGACTTTGTGGTAAACTATAGACTCTTTTGGTACCTCTCATTTGTACTTTTGTGATGCTTGAAATTCTCTTGCGGGCATTCAAGATAAGAATAAAACTAACCTCATGGTTTCATGTGCATTATGTGGTGAGCTTTTAGATAAAAAATCAATTACATCGCACTGTTGATCTATAACTTGGCTTGAATGTTTATTGAGGCGAAATCCTGAGTTATGTTTTGTTTTGGAAAGGATTGTAGGCATTCTTTGACCCGATTGTGCCTTTCAAAACCTACCAAATGACATTAATCCCTAGTTTTCCCACTTTGAGCCTAAAACCTTTTCTTTGGAGAACCACATCTTAGTCATTACCCTTTGAGTGCTTGTAATGCACTATTCCTGTCTTGGCCCAACCTTCTTGAGTGTACCAAGGATGTGCAAATTATAAGAGAAGATCCATATGTGGAGTTGCCTTTCAAGATATCAATTCTCCCAAAGTCAAGGAAATAAAAAATGACTTCTAGAGAAAGAGTAAAAAAGAAAGAACGAAAAAAAAGCTCCAACAAATGAGAATTCAAAAGAAGTAGAAAAAATGGGGGACAATGAAGAGGATCAGACGCCAAAGGTGTATCAATCATCAAAAGCACAAATTCATTGTGACGCTCAAGAAAGAACTAAGTCACTCTTATCCCAAATATATATTCTACCTGTCCCTAAGCCTATATTATAAGTCAATGACAAGCCCTACATGATCTTATTCCAAATGTTCTCACATTAGTGGAGATTTATATAAGGGCCAAGCATATGGTATCACAGTTGCATGGGTTAAACATTCTTGCGAGTGTGAGTGTACTTTTGAAAAATGTCCTCAAATCAAACGCTTCAAATATGTGTGAAATAAGACTTTTCTTTTTGTGAGGGCACTTGAAACAGGGGGATTGGTATAATTCAAAACCTCTGTTTGAAGCAAGATGAACAAATCTTTTTAATCCTTAAGTATGTTTGAGGTACCACTTGAAGCTGTAGGAATTACCTTGAATTCAATCTTAGTTAGAAAAGAAAAAAAAAAGAAAAAAAAAGAGAGATTTACATGTGATCCTAATTCTTGGTACCAATTGTAGTCAAGACTTGACTATCTCTTCACATTCTTTATTTTATGGAGAGAGAAAAAAGAGGTGAGCAAGCACCCACCCTTTAATATTTTTCAAAACATATTTCTTTTAATTCTTTCCTTAAAAAAAAAGAATTTTCATTTCCTTTTTGGTTTGTTCACAGTAAAACGTGACAGTAGGCTAGTCATGTTATTGTGAGACCCCTATTTTACTTCATTGGGTCATTCGTCCCAAAATATGTGACATGTCTATTGTCTTTAGACTTTGAATATCGCAAGGAATATCATTTTTCGATTTCATCATGTTCATATTGTACATTTTCTACTGATGAACTTGTCTCAGATTCTTTGCAGTATTCATCATTTACAGGATTGGAACTACATTTGACCTGATTCCTTGCTCAACAGGATATGTAGGCACCACAACGGCTCAGTCATATACCCAGTGTGATTTTCTTTCTCCTTGTGCTAAAAACTAGGACAAAATTTTTGAGATCTTAGATCTGAAAAATTAACAATAAAGATGCTATCTCCATCAAGTCAAGAATGGAGCTCATTTTGTGATTTGCCAAGAGTTCTAACTGGGACATAATTTTTGAGAAAGACCTCAAAAATTCCAATAAGTACTATCAAAAGTTTGGTACTCAACTTCAAATGATCCAACATTGCTTGAAGTTCAAAGTCAACTTGCAAATCTCCAGCATTGTCATGGCGAGCCAACAGCTCCTCGTACAAATCCCCAATAAGACATGAGTTACAATAAACACAAAATGGTCAAGAGTAAAATGTTGGTTGCTCACATATGTCAAAGTGATCAGGAATTTTGTACACATTCTCTTTTAAAGAATTTTTTCTCAGGTTTCTTGACTAAGTCGCTAGCTAAGGCGACATTGTGTCTACTAATTGTTTCTTTTCAAGTACAGGTTTGAGGCGATGACACTTACAAGACAATCATCGAGCCATCCACCTCGTTACAGTTGGACAATCATCGAGTCATCCACCTCGTTACAATTGGACTATCATCGAGTCAACCACCTCGTTACAGTGGACAATCATCGAGCCATCCACCCCATTACAGTGGAAAATCATTGGGTCATCCATCATTTGCATTTTTCAAAGTATTTTTATTTGCCAAGAGGGCCATTGCATTTTCATTTGCCGAGAAGGCCATTGCATTTAAGTCATATCTATTCGGAGGTGAAGGACATGTTCAAGTCGGAGGAAAGTATTGAAAGATATTTACATCTAAGTCGCATCTATTCGGAGGTGAAGGATGTTTACTCTATCTAATCCATGATCAAGTCGGAGAAGACTTGCATTGAAAGATATTTGCATTTAAGTCACATCTATTCGGAGGTGAAGGATGTACACCCTATCTATTCCATGTTCAAGTCGGAGGAGACATGCGTTTAAATATATTTGCATTTAAGTCGCATCTATTCAGAGGTGAAGGATGTGCACAGTCTAGAAATTCATTCAAATGTAAAATAAGATTTCATTCAGCCCATGGTTTTAAGATAATGGTATCGTACTATAGGTAGTTTTTGATTTTCTATATAAACAATAGCTTATTCATTAAGTCAAGGGGGTGGATAATATTTTAGATTCAGTGGTGAAAAATTCCAAAATCAGTAAAACCCTAAGAGATTTTTTTGTCATCTTCTCAAAGCTACCACCACCCTCCTTCCTCATCACTACCCAAACTCCATTTCCAGCCAGCTTCAACCAGCAAATAAACCCCATCCCTTTTCCGATATACAAATTAAGCACTAGAGCAGTAAACTTCAACAACCAGTGAACCCACTCCACCAAACCATCCAAACACTGCCTCTGCTCCCTTTTTCCAGCGAAAACCCAAACAACACAAATACAAAATCCCTCCCTAGTTTTGTTCGTTTCTTCTTCAACAGCTCCGGCGAGGGCCTTTTAGCTCTGATAGATTGGAGCGAAAGCAATTAATGGTGAGCTCGAAGCTCGAGTAACGAAAACCCCATTCATTTCCCTTTTTTTCGGGCGAGAATCTCACCAACCAGAGAACCACCAAGCAGCTCTTCTCGCTGTCATCTCCCTCGCAAGAAACAAACCCTAAACCCTCTTCGTTTTTCACTTTTTTCGGTGAAAAGTCATCGGAAACGACCCATAAACCCACCCTAAACGACTCCATTTTTTTATTTATTATTTCTCCAACCAGAATCGACCAACAACAGTAAAAAAATCCCATCGGAGTTCAACTCACATTATGAGACCCCGACGTGAATCAGTTAGCATGGCCCCCTTTCCCCTTTCCCATTTTTTTGATTTTTGATTTGTTTTTGCAGGTTTCCGGCGAAGAGCTCAGAGCTCTAGAACACCTCCATCACTGCTACCAGTGAGAAACCAGCCAAGTTTCAACTCCAGCACAACTGGAAATCCAATCACCAAAATGACTCCAGATCTACCGGAAAATGTTCTCCTCCGGTGACAATTCATTTTTTTTTACATTACATATGTGCATATATATTATTACTCTTTTGGTTGAGTTTCCATTGCTAATCTATTTTTGTCTATATTTATTTTATCATTTCCTTATTTTGCCTTTTGATTATTTTTGTTAGTGTCGAGTGGTGTACTAGTGTTCATTTCGTTCCCTTGTTGTTGACTTATTTATTTTTCATGTTGATGCTTTTGATGCATAATTTTTTATTCTTTCGTATGATTGTTACATTTTGGTGACAACAACTCAATTGCTCTTATTTTAATTTTCTGTTATTTGGGTAATAGTCCATGTGAATTTATTTTATTTTATTGATTTACTTTAATTTACTGACTATTTAAACTTTACTATAGTACTATTACATTTTCATTTATTGTTAATTGTTGTTGTTCATTCATTAATTCAAGAATTTCTTTTATATATTATAGTTAGTTTATTTTCTTGTTAAATTATTTGTTTATGTGGTTGCTTTATTTTTCCTTTTAGATATTGTTGCTTTGCTTAGGTTGGCTTTTGTGTAGTGAGTGTTTTGTTTCAATAATTTGTTTGTCATGATTTGCTACTGATCTATCTTGACGATTGTTAAAGTTGCCTTTTATTTTGGATCATTTTGTTTTTTCTTAATTACTTTGTTCTAATGGTATTAAATAGGTAC
This sequence comes from Solanum tuberosum, assembly GCF_000226075.1. Lineage (NCBI taxonomy): Eukaryota > Viridiplantae > Streptophyta > Magnoliopsida > Solanales > Solanaceae > Solanum > Solanum tuberosum. The sequence goes on from NW_006239352.1 coordinate 254,496, forward strand.
TAGTCAGATTGGCCAATGAGAAAATCTCTCTGTCGATTTTGGAGGCTTCTCCATTATAAAAGACGAAAATTTAGTTTAAGTTAATATATTTTGTATGTTAAAATTGGCCGATGTTAAGATTACCGTCGATTTCCAAGGCCTCCCATGTTAATAAGATGGATTTTTATTTTTAAATTATTAATTGTGTTATTCATTTTTATTCATATTTACTTATTACTAACACTTTTACTAAGTGTCTTTACAGGTACCCGGAGTTACTTTCCCATTGAAGTTGTTCGAATGGAGTTCGAATCATACTCTTTCTTATTCCTTAGGCCGTTTATTATATTATTGTTTTATTTTGTTACTTATGTATATTGCATATTTATTATAGTTGTATATTGTTTATATCTCCTCAATTTGAAAACATGAACTCAGTCGGAACCCACAATTATGGATTTCAAAGGATGCCTAACACCTTTCCTTCAGAATAAGTTGAACCCCTTACCTTGAATCTAATGGTTTCGTAGATTATTTAATTGGTTTCCTAGTTTTTCCTAAAATTAGGTGGCAACTCCTTTAAAAACTCTTTTTTTCTTGAAATTCTTTTAAAATTTAATTAATTAATTATTGTTTGAGTGACGTTGCGCCCTCTCAAGGGATGTGAACACTTACAAACCACGTGGCTTGTAGTTTTGGGATTATATGGGTGACTGGCCCTAGTCTAACTCGACATTATGCTAGTCCCAATAGATTAAATGATTAACAAATTATGACTGAATTTCTATAATATACCAAATACCTCAAAACTGACATGCAAACTGGGAATGCATATTAATATACTGAATATGACACATTCAAGATTGAGGCAAGTATATCTGAAATACTGAAATATATGACCTAGAATGTGTAATTCAAGAACTAAAGAAATACATATCTAGGGTTCTGAAATTCATGCGAGAAATGAAGTAATAACATGATAATCTGATTTGGAACATGTAAATAACTAATTAATGATAATCTGCTAAAGTTCTAGAAACCCTAGGTTTAGTTGATAATAGAGAATCAAGAATCTGACTGGAACCTAGGGACGTAATGGGCGAAAGGAATCCACTAGTTAAATCCCACATACTTGGTGACAAATTTCATGGAGAAATCTTTCGATTTCGGGGCTGGAACTGATGGAATCTTGTTGCGTTCTTGAACGAGGGTTCTTAACCTTTTTCTCCTCTTACGCTCTAATTTTTCTAAGTTTGATTAATGATTTGACTTAGGTAAGTTCTAGTTATGTTTCTAGGCTTAAACTGACTAAAACCTCATAATTTATGGTCTAAACGACGTAGTTAGGGGTCAAACGAATAAGGAAAAGACCAAACGACCCTCGACTTAACTACTGTCGGAGTGACTGACGGACCGTCGATCGATTGACGGTCTGTGCTGGTCATCTGTCGATCAGTATTGGAGGCTGAAATTTGGGGATTGACCTACGACCCTGGACCACGGACCGTAGTTTGACCTACGGTCCATAGGTCCTGGCGTGGATCTATCCTTAGCCAAATTTTTGGGCTGAGTTATGGGGAAGGTTTCTGGTGTGAACCACGGACAACCAGCACGGGCCATGGGTCACCCTACGATCCATGGGTGGCGTTCGTGAGTCGCACCTGCAACTTCTGGAAAACTATTTTGAGATCCGTTATCGGATACGGGGTGTTACATTTTTATTTGGACATTTTATAATTAATTAGTAGAGATAGTTAATTAACTTTAAAACTTAAATTGATATTTTTTTTGAATTAAATTTTTTTTCTTTATAAAATAGAGTCAAATTTTATCATTTTTCATATCATATTTAAATGGTCAGAGAATTCTTTTCAGTGTTTTTCATTAATTTGTATAGTATTGAGAGAATTTTTTTTCTTTCTAATTTTCTACTCAAATAAATTACTTGAAATTCGCTAATGAGAAAAAAACTGCATATTAGGAATTTAATTTAGGCAACATATAAAGAGCATAATTTAAATTAGAGTTTTTTAAAAAAATTTATAAATAAATACCCCTACCCCAACCGAACCTCCATGCCGCTTCAATTCTCCATCAATAACACCCTCCCTCATTCTCTGCCCTTCTTTCTTCAATCGGCCTTTATCTAAACCCAAATTCAATCAGAAAAAAATGACCCCAATTTTGAATTCTTCTCGAATTAGAGTTCAAAATTTTGGTAGTTTCTTCAATGGAGATTTTAGACCATGTTTTATGAAATTTATTTTTATTATTTGGATTGAAAGAAAAATAAAATTGATAGTAGATCGATATTGAATCCAGTGGTAGTGAAGGGATAAATTTGGTGATGGGTTATAATTTTCATGGTGAATGCTATGAGTTTTAATGGTTAAAATAAATGGGTTTAGTGGTTTATGGAGTGGGTGTTGATAATGAAGAAGAAGGAATCAAATGACATGGAATTTTATTAATTTTTTTATAGATCTGGTCATTTATTGTCGTGTAGCTGACATGATGATGGCTTGGAGGCGAGTGTAAAACACCTCCCATCATGTCAATGACTATATAGGTTTTAGGCAGTGTTAAGGGTGTGTTTATTACACTTAAAAATACTTCAGGGGGTAATAAGACTCATATATAGTTAAGGTGTATCGCTGGGATTTCGCGTATAGTTGAAGGGGGTACTTGTGCATTTTTCCTTTTAAAATATAATATTTTTCCATTTAAAATCAACTCCATAACTACAACTCTTTATTTTCATAACTTATATTCATAATATTCATTAATCTTGTGCCTTTAACTCACACATTATCATCTGAAATTAATATTATTTTCTACTTCTTTTTACCTTCCATCCATTAAAAGAACTATTCATATTTTTTTACCTTCTATAAAATCAATAGTTTCAACCTTTAGGCCATTATCAAATTATTATATGCTTTATTTTTTAAAATACTCAATATTTGATGTACTCTTAGGACTTTCTGCAACAATGGTATATTCTTTTTATATAAGTTTCTTAGACCTTTGTTTTGCTCTTTATATTTTTTATTCTTTTTTGTTCATTGTTTGCATTTTGCATGTTCATACTTTGTTGTATTATGTGACTTATTTTGCTTGGTCTTCTTTTTGGATTTCTTGCATCTGCGCAATCTCTTCACTCCCTTCTCTATTATTTAAAAAACAATGTATCAATTAGCATAGAATACACGTGCAATCATCAAAAACATAAACAAGATTGTTAAAGTACAAGATTAAAACTTAAGATGAACTGTTATCCCTAGCTCTTGCACTCAAAAAAGAAGAAGTCTCTTACAAAATAAACCTAGGGTCTTATAGTGCTTAGGGAACTAATCCCTTCTCCTAATTTGATTTGGAATCCTCAAATATTTGTAAACTCTTCGGGGAAATTGGGGCAGGGTGTCATTAACTGGAAGCAGACACTGGGCAGCTGGTGCGGCGCGCTGCCAGTGTGCTAGTGAAGTGCCTCCATTGTTTTGAAGCTGGGGCGGCGCGCCAATGCTACCCCATGGTACAATTTCTTCATGCCCTTTTCCCCTTTCTCTCCCCTAAGGTCTTTCCCAACTCCCATTGTACTCGTACTCCTTTAGGAACCCCTGTATATTGCTAATCATATAGGTTAGTGTGCAATCATCGCCATACTCATTAAAACATATCAATTAACATCAAGAATATCCTTGAAACATAAGGTACGTGTGGGTAAATCATAGTAATTGGGCATATAAATATACCCAAGATCACCACCCTACACGTAAGCCTTTGTTCATCCTCGAACAATCTCTAGACTATCAACTCACCATTATACCTAAGGACTTGTCTCTTTAATTATGCTTTTGTAGTTCACACTTTCTGCAATAAAAAATATATTATTTCATCAAATTAGTATACCAATTTACACGATATAAACTAAATGATTGACTCGTCATCCATCTTACCAGGCCAACGTAATAATGTACAAACACTCCAACATAAATACACCCAAGTATGTGCCATGAGTGCCCTCACTATTTTGGCATAGCCTTTCACTCATTCATAAATCATGTTCACACATTTTAATTTCAAAAAGGCCTATTTTCAGAATTTAAGCTCTCGCTCTCACAAAAGAGGTTCTTGCATATCACAACATGCCATAGGTTTGTCTTTAGTGCACTTTAGCTTTCACGATGTATTTATCACGGGATCAAGAGGACTTAACTTGGTTGTAATGTCATTTTCGAGATAAGAAGGGTACATTTAGGATACAAATAGTGACTCCTCCTCCTTAATGCACTTGTTTTATTATTCAGAAATTTTAATCACTTTTCTCTTCTTTGACTCACACCTCTAAATCACCCTCTATTCATCTTTTAATCTCTCCCTCTACAAATTTAAGCACTTGTCCACAATGTTGCAATCTTTTTTTTAACAACTCTTTTTTGCCATAATAACTGCTAATGCAATTTTATTATGGGCTCTTTTCACCTCATTCCTTATAATCACCACATAAGCCATTCCACCATTCTTTACTACTTAGTGCATTAAGGATCAATATTTGGATCAAACAATGAAATGGTATCAACTAAAAGGGATTTGGCTCATCATGTGGTAAAAAAGGAATTATAGGCTCAAAATCTCAATGGGGCATTACTAAGGATAATCATCATGGAGGCATAAAGAGAATTGAATTGGCTATGCAAAGAAATGCCTCAATCTTATTTTATAGTTCATACAAGTTACTTGTTAAGAACACACAGGATAAGTTCTAGATGAAGCTTTATGCAAGAACAAGGCCATACTCACCCAACATGACATCATGACATACACATAAGGACATAAACAAATTAGGATGCTCATACCAACCACATTGAGTGCTTCTATGACAATTAAGCCCAATTTATAACTTTGGAGTTAAACCAAAGAACCTATGTGTCTCGCAAGGTTAATTGTTTCAGTATATTGCATGTTCAAGTGTAAACTACCCATGACATCTAGCTAACTTATATGCAAGGCTTTAAGGCACCAAAGGTTCGGCTTCACAATCCACCAACCAATGACTAATTTTCCTTTAAGAGTGTCTTCATCCATCCATCCATGCATCATCAGAAACAGTCACTTCTAAGATGACTCTAAGACTCAACTATCAATCTGAGTAAACAAAACAAAGAAAAAAAAATCCTATTCGGTTCAATGGGACTATCCTCAGGAAAAGAACCAAAAACAAAAGCCGAGTAACCCAACTAAAAACTCAAAAGACTAGATAAAGCAATAAAATATACACAAGGAAGTCCATCTCCCACCCCACACTTAAATAATGCACTCTCTCCGACACAACAAATAAAACATGTGTATAGAGTGAAAGAAAACTCCATTTAGCCCTCTATGCCTTACAATCTTAATCAGCATTAACCATATTTTTGGCCTCATACACGCGATTAAGGTCATACCAACATCACTAACACAAGTATAATCATTATCATTATCATAGTCCTCAGTCTTATCCTCTTCATCTACATCTTTTGCATCTTCTGTGGCATTATCATCATCAACCGACTATTGAAATGACGACCCTATGAGACACATATACATGGCACTATCTGTCAAAGTGTAGCGTTCAAACCAATGTGGTCATTTCCTCCTCAGTGGCCAAATGACCACCAATCCACAATTGCAGTTCAGCCATACCAAACATGTTCCCCATCCAACTATCATCCCGACGATCAGCAGTCAATAAAATTGGCACGTGGGATGTATTTTGTGCCTTATTTTTTGTGACATCCACCAAGTGAGAAAAGCGGGGAGGGAAAATATCATACACTTCTTCCTCATCCCCCAAATGAACATAGAAACCAGGTTAACAAACTATCATAACAAAAATGCCACCTTTTATTGTTACGAAACTTTAACATATTTTGTCGAAGAATCGAGCCAACATTAATTTGTTGCCCTTTCATTAGGTAGTAAAATAACACTACTTTATCCCTTTTAACCTCTGAAGTGTGTTGACATGGTAACAAAGTCCTACAAATAATTCTAGGTCACACATGCCACCTCTTGATATAATGTGTGTAGTGTAAAGTGGCATGCCTACTCGTATCTTTAGTACCTTCCCACCTTTCCATTGAATTCACACCACAAAGAGTGTGATGTATATCCCGATATGGAGGTTTATCCTTTATCTATTGATATTCATTGTGATCACACTTAGGAGCCCCCAAGATATCATTCAACGACCGAACAATAAACTAAATTAGCCGACCTCTAATGTTATTCTCATTCCTAAATAAGTTATTCATGTTCTAATTCACATAGAATTCACACACAAGACTTAAATTACACTCACATTGGTGAAGGAAAATGTATTGAATGCCCAATGTATACACCACCACATGAATTTAGAGAAACTCCACTTGCAACCGCCCTTCATTAACGTGTGCATCAACCATATTTGATGGAGTCAATTCAGGAATTTCCCACACGGAGCCCACAATTCCCGTTTGACTCTAAAAATTGGTCCGTCTCTATTTTGGGTGATTTTGGTGTCTTAAATTGTATTGTTATTGTGATTATATTTTTGATAGTATGGCAGCTCTCAGAGGTTGTTCTGAAGGATAAATCTCTGGCCTTGTCATTTGGAGAGTGCACGATCATCCTACAAGTAGGGCACGACTTCCTTTCTAATTAGACTGAGCATGAATTTGTAAATTCATGATGATGAGTGTAAATTGGGGGTGGGTACCTATTTATTTCTTCTTTTCTTCTTGGAAACCAGGATCTAGAGTTTATTAATACTATTTTGAGGGTAGTACCATGTTGGTGGAGGGTTGTATGTGTGTTGTAGTATGCTATGTGATTTACTTGTTTGATTACTTGTTTTTGGAGCATGTTTTGGCCGTAGTCTAGGATAGACTAGTGTTCCCCTACACCCATGCACCTTGTGACTACGGTATGTCTCCGATGTCATTTTTGATGGACTAGAACCTTTTATACTGGAATAGCAGACTTGGGTCTGATAGTATGAGCCTTAGCTTGGGCATTTGAGCTACTTGTTAGCATTTTTGTATGCTCTCCCTATTTTTGTGCCTCCAATGTATTACCAAAGAGTTTGTGCTTTATCAGGATTGGAGTGCTTCTGTCTTGGAGCCTTTTCTAATATCGTGGGGAGTGGACGTCGATCAACAGTGGCTTGGAGCATACTTGAGATACTCTTCATAGTCGATATTCCCCTAGACACTCTTGCTAACTAGCTGACTGACGCCCTTGGGAGCAGGCTGGGCGGCCTAGATATTTGTGATCCTCTATGGAGTTGACATAACCCTGAGGTACTCTTGCTAGTTGGGAGGTTGATGCCCCTAGACTTGATTGTAGGGTTGGGTGGCCTGGGTTGATAGTCACTCTTCCTAGCTGGGCTGGAAATTGTTTGGTTGAGTTGATTGTTACTCTTGCTAGTTGGGCTCGGTGTTGATTGTTACTGAATTTGGATCTGGATTACTCTTCTTTCTTGTAGACTTAGTTATTTTGTGTACTTATCGGCCTTATGGGGGTCCTTTCAGGTTTTATTTAAACATGTGCAGGAGTGTACCTTCTAGGGTTATGGGGTCCAGTTACGTTTATTTTAGATGTACTTAGATTTACTTTTGGTATGCTCGTGTGCCTTCTTTTCATATCCTCTTGGTCTCTGTTTGTGTCTAGATTCTATATTTTCTTATTGTCTTTACCTTTCTTTCTCGACCTTATTTTGGTGCTTATGCTATATTCTCATGATACAGGTCTTAGTACCAGCTACTAGCGATGATAATTCGTGCCATCTTTAGCAACTTGGGGATATTGGAGACGAGGGTGAGCACTTGACGTCCTGAATCATCTTGTCTCATTCTGTACATATGTTAGCTTATCTTTATCCTTTGAGACGGACTATTGTGGTCCACTTTTGGAACTTGTACTTTTTTTAGACAGCTCTGTATTTATGACTTCCAAGTTCTAGGAAGGTATCTATCCTGTATAGTTTTGGGTTTGCTTTCCATTTGTACCTTTTCTTATTATTAATATTATTTTTTGTTTAGTTCTATCGTTGTACTCACTACTTTTGTTTCTGCGTATGGCTCGACTTACCTACTGGTGGAATTAAGTAGGTTTCATCATGGCATGGGGATTCAGGTTGTGATAAGTTAGTATCAAAGCCTCAGGTTCACTAGTCTCACTTGTACAGAGCTTATACCTAGTAGAGTCCTACAGATTAGTGTAATAACGTACATGTTTTATGTTTAGGAGACTGAACGGTGTCTTTAGAAATTTTTCTCTTTTGTATCGCTTCCGTGCACCTTGTGTGTTATTGGTTTTTTGAAATCTCACTTGTTTCACTCTTTTCACAGATGGCTCATACTCGCCGTGAGGTGGATCGGGGTATGGGTCGACCTCTTTTTCCAGATAGTGGTACAGCACCACCCTAGTTAGAGAGCAGGGTGTGGAGAAACTAGCAGATTCTTCATCAGCCCATGTTCCAGAGTAGTTGGTGGGGCCGGGACTAGCTCAGCCACCACCCAGACCAGTTATGTCTCCCGAGCTCCAGACAGCTATTACTCAGCTTTTGAGAGTTCTTGGGGGTATACAGTAGGCCCTAGCACCGCAACAGGTCAGCAGGATCAACCTGCAGCAGAGGCACATGTGGCCCAAGTACCACCTAGGGGTGCCCATCCAATGATTGTAGCATGAGCTATACCGCTAGAGAAGTAGAAGATGCTCGGAGTGTTCTTAAGGCTTTCACCTATCAGGTTTTCTGGGGTTGTGGGTGAGGATGCGCACGAGTTTCTAACTACTTTTCGTGAGCGGCTACATACCTTGGGTCTCGTGGAGTCAAGAGGAGCCGACATCACTACGTATCAACTTGATACGCCAGCCAAACAGTGGTAGCGTACATTTATTGAGACTAGGATAGCTGGGTTTCCTTCGCTCACTGGGACCAAGTCTTATGAGGTCTTTTTGGCTAGGTTCATTCCTCGTAGCGTCAGAAATCACCTTAGGGATCATTTCTCTAGGATGGAGCGTGGTTATATATAGTTTCTAAGAAATAGGTGAGATTTCATGATCTCTCTTATCATGCCACCATGATTCTACCTACTGAGAAGGAGAGGGTTCGATGTTTTATTTATTGTTTAAGACTGTAGTTCTGGATTAAGCCTTAGTTTGTGGTCTAAGTGGGTTGCTCGTTTCTCGATGTTGTTGATCATGCCCGTACTATTGAGCAGCTCCATCGTGAGACCTAAGAGGTAAACATAAAGAGAGCTAGATATGAGGGTCGCAATAGTGGATCCCATTCCAGGCCCAGAGATTCACATGATAGTTCCAACAACGGTTTCAGTAGGGTCAACCTAGTCGCTTGTTTAGGCCTCATCGCAGAGTTCAGATGGTGGTATATCTGGAGTGAGGTTTGCTCTAGCTAGAGTCATAGGTCCTAGACTAGTACTATAAGTCGTAGCGTCTATTCTTCTGGTAGCATATCATCTTTAGGTTGTTTTGATTGTTGTGAGTTAGGTCACTAGGCTAGAGATTGCCCTTTGTGTAGACGGATCACTCCAGTTACATAGCCAACTCTACCAGCTCCACTAGCAGAATCTTCGACTAGGGGTCGATGTCAGGGTCAGGACAGTCACGGTGTATAATAGGGTGTATAGGGAGGTCCCCAGGAAGGAAAGTCAGGTGGTAAGACTAATGAGTAGGGCAAAAGCGAACAGGGCCATTTCTATGCAGCTCCAACAAGGGTGGAGGCCGAGGCGTTGGATGGTGTGATCACTAGTACAATTCTATTATGCCATTAGCCCACATCAGTTTGTTTGACCCTTCTTCTACATATTCCTACGTGTCTTTGCATTATGCTTCTCGTATGGGTATGAGTTTTGAGCCTATGTCAGCGTCATTCTTTGTGTAGACCCCATGAGTGTGTCTTTAGTAGAGGTGCAGGTGTTTCGATATCTTTTAGTTACTATCAAGGGGGGTGACACCCGGGCTGACCTTATATTGTTAGATATGCTTTATTTTGATGTGATTTTAGATTATTTCTCTAAGATTGTTAGCCTAGCCATGCCTAGTGTTCCTGCAGTGGTTCGGCAGGGGTCTATTAGTAGCACACCGGTTGGTAATACCTCTTTTGTGCAGGCTAGTGGCTAGTAGGTGGTTGTCTTATTTAGTCTATGTGTGTGATGTAAGTAGGGAGGTCCCTTCAGTTGAGGGCATTCTAGTCCTCTATAATTTTATAGATGTGTTTTAGCTAACCTACCTGACCTACCCCAAAGCATGATATGAACTTTCTTATCGAGCTTGAGACGGGTAATCGGCCTATTTCAATTCTTCCATATTAGATGGCTCCTACAGAACTCAAGGAGCTAAGTGTTCAGCTTCAGGACCTTTATGTAAGGGGTTCATCAAGCCTAGAGTCTCGCCCTTGTAGTGTTCTGATTTTGTTTGTGAAGAAGAAAAACAATAAGATGCGCATGTATATTGATTATAAGTAGTTGAACAAAGTGACAGTAAAGAGTTGTTACCCCATGACTAGGATTGATGATTTATTTGACCAGCTTCAGGGTGCCACAGTTCTTTCGAAGACTAATTTGAGGTCTAGTTACCATCAGTTGAGATTAGGGCAGTGGACATCCTTAAGACCGCATTTAGGACTTGATATTGCCACTATGAGTTCCTAGTGGTGTCTTTTGGATTGACTAACACACCTGCCACCTGCATGGACTTGATGGCGCGAGTGTTCAGGTCATATCTTGAGTTGTTCATCATTATGTCAGATGGTATTCTAGTATACTCACGGAGCAGGAGTGATCATAAGCAGCATTTGAGGATTGTGCTCCAGACTTTGAGAGATCAACGACTTTATGCCAAGTTCTCAAAGTGTAAGTTTTGGATCGAGTTTGTAGCATTCTTGGGGCACATGGTGTCCAAGGATACCATTATGGTAGATCCGGTGAAGATTGAGGCTATCCGAGGCCCACTTCAGTGATAAAGGTTCGAAGCTTCGTCACTTTAGTAGGCTACTACAGGTGGTTTGTGGTGGGCTTTTCCACTATTTCAACACCTTTGACCAAGTTGACCCATCTTGATGTTCCTTTTGAGTTGTTTGAGGAGTGTGATTTGAGCTTTGGGAAGCTCAAGGAGTTGCTGACTACTGCTCTTGTATTGACTCTTCTAATTGAAGGAGAGGGCTTCATGGTCTATTGCAACATATCCAGTGTTTGTTTAGGTTGTTATTGATGCAGCGGGGCTGGGCTATTTCTGTTGCATCAAGGCATCTTAGGCTACATGAGTGCAAATACCCTACTCTTGACTTGGAGTTGGCGGTGGTAGTTTTTGTGCTTATGATCTAGAGGCACTATATGTATGGAGTTCGTTGTGAGATCTACACTGATCATAAGAGTCTTTAGTACATCATGAGCTAGAGGGATGTTAATTCAAGGCAACGTCGTTGTATTGAGCTTCTTAAGGACTATGATCTCACTATTCTCTACCATATGCGATAGGCGAATATGGTGGCAGATGTCTTGTGTCACTCCCCGAAGCTACCCCAAAGACGCAGACACGGGACCTAGGATCACTAGTGACCCCAAACTAACCCTGATGGCCTATCATAAGCATACTAAATAAACTGAAGTAAGGTAACACTGTGCGGAAGCTAACTCATCATGTAAATTGAAATGATGGGGAATACCCATAAAGTATCGGAGTATATGAAAATTGAGAGTTTAACAATAACTGAAAGGTCAAACTCAAATGCTAAAGCTGAATCTAACTATGTCTAAAAATAACCTCTAACTGACTAAAAGTGTTGGGACATGCCCCAACTAAATCTAGCAAAAACTGAAACTAAGACTAAAATAGCAAAGAAAAATGTCTTCCTCAGAGAATGAGGACTCACCACTGATGTTGCTAAGCTGAAGATCAAGAACTGATCTTTTCATGATCTAGAAGCTGAGAACCTGAACCTACATCCCGAGAAGATGTAGCGCAGAGTATGCATTAGTACTTGGAAGGTAATGAGCATTCAGGATAGAATAAAGCTGAACAATAAACATAGCTGAACCAAAGCATATATCTGAGCAATGATAAGAGATAAGCATGATAATACATTGAGAATACTAAACATGAACTAACTGAATGCAATGACCAAGTTTATAATATGCTGAGGCTGAAATCTGACCGTAAATGATAACATGGTCAATGCAATAAAAACTAATTGTGGGAGCTACTAATAACCAACATAAAACCACATGAGCTAAATGTGGAGTCCGATGTATACGCCCCATCAAGAGGACCCAATATACCCTGCCAGAGGTATAGAGGCATGATTGGCATGATCACTAAAATGTAATGCCCACACAGAGGACTTATAAACCTATGGGGGCACGTAGTTCTGGGACTATTCAGGATGCTAAACCCTAGTCCACTCGGTATTAAGCTACTCCCAATTAGAATGTATATAAGCAATTTTATGACTGAAATGTGAAGTACTGGATAGCTCAATTACTAAGATGAAAACTCTGAGAATACAACAATTATGACTGATAATATGACATTTGTAAACTGCAGCATGTATATATGTAATAACTGACCTAGCATGTGTAATTCATGAACTAAAAGAATAGATGGCTAGGGTTCTTAATTTCATAAAAGAAACTAAGAAACAACATGATAATCTAATTTGCATCATTCTAACAGCTAAAACCCAACAATCTCTAACATTCAAGAAACCTTAGGTCTAGATAATATTAGGGGAATCAAGATTCTAACTGAATTCTAGGGACCTAATGGTGAAAGGAACCCACTAGTAAAATCCCACGTACCTGGCGACAAATTTCATGGAGAAATCTTTCAATTTCGGGACTGGAACTAGAGGAAACCTTGTTGCGTTCTTGGAGAGGGTTGGTCGACTCTTTCTCCTTCTTTTCGCTCTAGTTTGATGAATTTTTGGTGAAAAATTGATTAGGTTAGGTTCTAATTTGTTTACTAGGCTAAAATTGACCAAAATAATGTAGTTTAGGGGTTAAATGATGTAGTTTAAGGGTCCAACGCATGAGGAAAAGACCAAACAACCCCTGACTTAAAATCTATTGAAGCCACCAACGGGACTGATCGATGGTCCATGGACTGACCTACGGCTCGTCCTGTCAGTCTGTCGATCGACTTCAGAGGATGGGTTCTAGGGGATCCTGAGGGTCTCGACCTACAGACGGTTCGACGGTCTGTTAACTGATCCACGATCCGTCCTGTCAGTCTGTCAATTAACTTCAAAGACCAGTTTCTGAGAGGTCCTGAGGGTCTCGACCTATGGACTGATCGACGGTCCGTGGACTGATCCACGATCTGTCCTGTCAGTTGTTGATCGACTTAAGAGACCAAGTTCTAGGGCCTCTATCCACGGACCTGGACCACGGTCCGTGGGTCCGACTGTGGGTCATGCTTTGGAATAGTTTATGTCTAAGTTTCTATAGAGGGTTGCAGGTGGCCATCCACGGACCACCTGGATGGGCCATGGGTGGTTCCTACGGTCCGTGGGTGGTAACCGTGGGTTGCACCTGCAACATCTGGAAATCTATTGGTTCGGTTTGTTTCCGGATACGGGGTGTTACACCTTGAGTCGAAAGGCAATGAGTATGGGTAGTCTAGCCTCTTGTCTACTATAGAGCAACCTTTAGCTTTAGACATTTAGATCTTAGCTAACCAGATAGTTCGGTTGGATATTTCGATATCTAGGAGTTTTCTAGCCTATGTGGGAGTTCAGTCTTCTCTTCTTGATCAGATATGTAGCCGTCAGTTTGAGGATGAGCCCTTGGTGGCACTTCAAGATCGAGTGTTAACGAGTGATACTGTTTAGGTTACCTTAGATTCAAATGAGGGTTTGAGGTTTACAGGTTATATTTATGTCTGGTTGCCCTGAGCTGCGAGGAGGTGAAGGCCAAGCAGTTGAAACCTGATTAACGTTCCAAAGACACTTCATCCGGTTCTAAGTGTCGACGATCATAAATCAGTATAAACCCAACTAAATGAGTTGCAGTCTATCCCACAAAGAGTAGCTTTCTTTGAATTCGAATATGAAAATATGACAGTGACCTTTTGCAGCCGAACAAATACCACACTTAACAATTTTATAAGTCAAATTCCAAGATGCCGTGACCAACCCACTTCAACAATCAACAAGGAACAATCAAATAATGAGATAACACTTGCGGAATTGACTAACCAATTGTCGAATTTAACTTAATGGGTGTACATCATTACCAACAATGTTAATTTGTTGCGGGTAGAATGGACTATAAGTAAAGCAATTTTCTGTCGAACAATTACCTTATTTCCGCTGAATTCTCTCGAACTTCAACACTATCCATAAGACGCCCATCCCACTTTCTCATCAAATATACTCTTTCGAGCTAGATACAAAGGCTGAATCTCAAGTTTCACGTTCTCAAGCTGAAACCGTTATGACCCACTACTAAGGATGCCAAATTACTACATTGGCTCTATACTTCTCTCTCGAGCAAGCACAAAACTTTGAAGTATATTGCACTAAACATGCAATAATGAAGTTAAACCACAGTTATAATTTAGACCCACTTCAAATTAGCACAAAAATTTGCTAATTGATGACACCCATTTAGTCAAATGCAACAATTGGTCACATTGTCCAATCCCCAAGGTTAGGGCTTTAGCCAATCATAGAAAAAAGATGAAATTTAATACCTTCCACATTTTCCATAGATGGGTAAATGAAATTCGAAAGTCAAAATTTAATAATATCTTCTCTATTACAAAACCCAAATGAAAAACCTTGCTAAAATCACTTGCAATCAACAATAGTAATGTTTTTGCTCTCTATCTTTTGTTCCTCACAATTTCTGAGCTTTCTCTCTTTGCAAAAATCAATTTATACAAGTGTGATGTGTGGCTTTTAGGACCAATGGGCAAGGATAGTCGGGCTTCTCCGACTGTTTGGCAACTCGCCGATCGACTTTCGTCTCGCCTTAATTCTTCACATCTACTTAGTCCAACCACCGTAATTTTAGGCGAGCCAGATCGGGATCGCCATTGCATTCCACGATGCGCCTTTTTGCCTTTTAACTCGCCCATCAGCACTTATCTAGATCTCCATCAGTACTTCTGGTGACGAGGTCATCCTTCACCAATGTGATCGGCGATACACCGAGTGGAACTACTTCTCGCCGAAGTTACTCCTAATCCAATCTCAGAGCTCTGTAAATTTAGGCGGTAGAGGAGCAACTTGGCGATTCACCGAGTGATCTCGGCGACCATCAGGCTTGTTTTTCCTCTTCTCTTTTTTAGCTTGCGTTGTCCTTGTTGACCATTTCTGTCCTAGCTTCGTTCCTCAACCCATATATCTAAAAATCAAGAGTTTTACATTAGTTATTAGCATAAATTGAGCATTTGAGGACATTAAATCTATGCAAACAAAGCCCTAAATGAGTCCGAATCTCGGACTCATCAACACCCCCAACTTAAACTTTTGTTTGTCCTCAAGTAAAACTCAAGTACAGCAGTTCAAAAAGGATGTTTCAAATAGTGCTACAGAAGACTCAATCATGAATGCACACAACAAGACTCAACTTACTCATGCAAGGATCAATTGTGCACTCAAAGGTTCAAGTTGTGACTCACCATTACCAAAGATTCTCAGGTTCACAATACTTGCTTCAAATGCAAGTTCAAGCTGAACGAAGGTACTCAAATTCCCTTGCATAAAGAATGATTCCATATTCACACACTATTATTCACCAATTAAAAGCTCTGAAATCACATACAACTCTCACACTCACAAAGATGAACACATGCATGACTTCACCCATAGGTTTGCCCTTTTTTTCCAACCAACATTCATTTCAGCTCACTCAAGATCAAAAAGGTCTTTTCAAGGCTTGTAACAGGGCTGAGTGTAAATGTATGGTCATTTAGGCTCAGTGGCTGCTATCCTCATGAAATGTGGTATGAACAACACTTTCTTTCCTTTTCTTCAACATTTTCACTTATGCTTAAAATTCACCCCATTATTCACTTCTCATGGAATACCGGACACCCCATTTCTTTTGCAACTTTCACAACTTTATTTCACGACTTTTTTGTTATGTTTTTTATTCTTCTTTTCTTTTTCTCTTTTTTTTTTTTATGGAAGGGTTCCATCTTTCTCAAAGCAATGGATCAAGGGGGACTTCTTTGCACTTCTTTATTTACCTTCTCTTTTCACCACACCCCCAACTTAGGCTTTTGGCCTAAGTTGTCTATTCAAACGAACCACACTTCACGAGGATTATGGGTGAATGGAAAGAGAGGGGTTACAATTTGATCAAGTTTCTTCCAAGTAAAGGATAAGGCTCAAAGGGTGTTCAAGCAAAGTTCACACACTCACAAGGTAGGCCACAAAAGAGGTATACTGTCAAATTGTTTCACTCTTCAAAATTGTTGCCTAAGATCATTTCAAGAGTTTGCATCACTTAGTCAACCGGACCAGCGGGGCAAATTCTAGGTGTCATCACATAAGGTTCACGGTAAGCTCATCACACAAGGCATTGGCACCAATATCAAACAGGACTCCACACTGTCGCTAGTGTGCAATGTTCATCACAAGAGACGCATTCGATAACCGGCTAGTCACAACGAGATGCAAAAAGTTCACATATCGTCTATGCAACTTCATTTGGCCTCATTGTAGCCGCACAATCATTTTTGTTCGATTAAGAGTACTATTCAAGTCATTGATATTGATCATGACCGATACTCAAATTAATAACTATTTCGAATGAGCAAGAGACTCACTAACCAAACACCCCCCCCCCCCATCAAAAGCATTCAACATTGTCCCCAATGTGAGTAGAGAACAGATAATAACAACAATGGAAAATAAAGATAAACTACTGATATGTAAACACACAAAGCAAGGTGACAAGGAATCTTCACTAGGCGCCCATTTGGCGAAAAATTGTAACAGTCGCCGAACTACTCGGTGATTGATCCAATGATCTAGATATCGCTGTTATTTCCCGTATGCAACACTTTTAGGAATGGGTGAAAAGGCGGAATTGAAAGAGCTGTCGAACTGGTCGGCGCTTCGCCTAATGGACTTGCAGCCTCGCCGAATAATCCATTAGGTCAGGCCATCAGAGCAGGGGTAAAAGGGCGAAGAAAGTCGGGTCGCCTAATTACTTTGGCGAGTCGCCGAGTGATGAAGTTTCCCTGCCTAATGTTCCAGTATCTCAACTCCATTTTCAAAGTCCAGAAGGCAGACTAGGTTGGGCTCACCGAACAGCTTTGGCGATCCGCCAATTGAGTCTTCACCTCGCAAAATTGCTTGCACTTGCAAAATCAGCGCACATTATTTGAAATACTAACACTTGGGTTGCCTCCCAAGAAGCGCCTTATTTAACATCGTGGCACGATACAGAAATTCTCTCAAGCATCTTCCAGATACACCACTTCCATCAGAGAAATTTCTTGGCATTTGCCAAAATACAACTTCAAGTGTTGCCCATTCACTTTGAATGTAGGTCCCTCTTTACCTTCGACTACAATGGCACCATTTGTGAACATCTGTGTTACTCTGAATGGACCTGACCATTTAGATTTGAATTTTACCGAAAAGAGCCTGAGTCGAGAATTATATAGTAAAACTCAATCTCCTACTTTGAACTCCCTCTTAAGGATTCTAGAATCATGCCATTTCTTTATCTTTTCCTTGTGAAGAGTTAAACTTTCATACGCCCTAAACCTGAATTCGTCCAACTCATTTAGCTGATCTACTCTCTCTTTTGAAGTCTTTGTCCAGTCCAGATTTAGAGCTTTCAATGCCCATAATGCTTTGTGTTTCAATTCAACCGGTAAATGGCAAGATTTTCCGAAGAGTAGCTGATATGGAGACATACCAATTGGTGTTTTGTATGCAGTGTGATACGCCCATAGAGCATCATCAAGATTTTGAGACCAATCAGTCCTATTTGCATTCACCGTCTTGGCTAGGATACTCTTGATCTCCCGATTCGACATTTCAACTTGACCACTCGTTTGGGGATGATACGGAGTTGCTACTTTGTGTTTAACTCCATACTTGCTCAATATAGATGCAAAATACTTGTTGCAAAAATGGGATCCCCCATCACTAATTATAGCCCGAGGAGTACCAAATCTAGCAAAGATATAGAGTTTAAGGAATTGAATAACACTTTTCCCTTTATTGCTCGGAAGTGCAACGGCCTCCACCCATTTAGAAATATAATCTACCGCCACCAAAATATACTTATTACCAAACGAACTTACAAATAGGCCCATGAAATCTATTCCCCAAACATCAAATACCTCAACTTCTAAAATGGGCGTGAGAGGCAACTCGTGTCTTTTAGATACTCCACCTTGTTTCTGAAAATTTAATGCACTTCTTAACAAACTCATGAGCAACTTTGTAGAGGGATGGCCAGTAGTAGCCACTTTAGAGGACTTTAGCAGTTGTACGCATGCCACCATGTTGACCCCCAACCGGTGAAGCGTGACAAGCATGGAGAATTTCGATGGCTTCATATGGTCTGCACACTCTCTAAATAAATATGGTTCATTCCAAAAGTACTTCTTAACATCGAACAAGAACCTCTTTTGTTGGTAGAAGTTCAATTCTTCCGGCATTAATCCACACACTACGTAATTGGCAAAATCAGCATACCAAGGAGGTTGTTTGAGAGTTACCGTGAATACCTGTTCATCGGGAAAGGCATCATTTATGTCGATCTCCAGCTCGTCATTTTCCTTGGCTTCCAATCTTGATAAGTGGTCAGCCACTTGATTTTCACAACCTCTCCTATCTTTGACTTCAAAGTCGAATTCTTGCAATAGTAGCACACACCTTATCAATCTTGGCTTGGCATCATTCTTTGCCATCAGATAACGCAGTGCAACATGATCAGTGTGAACAGCCACTTTAGTGCCTAGCAAATATGCCCAGAATTTCTCAAACATATATACTACCGCAAGTAATTCTTGTTTTGTAACTGTATAGTTACATTGAGCACTGTTTAGAGTTTTGCTTGCGTAGTAAATGGGGTGAAATAGTTTGTTGCGTTTTTGCCCCAATACGACACCTAATGTCGTGTCGCTTGCATCACACATCACTTTGAAGGGTTTTGACCAATCGAGACTAATGATAATCGGGGTGGAAACCAATTTTTCTTTCAAGCACTTGAAGGCCACCATGCAAGCATCATCAAAGTGGAATGTCACCTCCTTCTCCAAGAGTTTGCCAAGAGGATGTGCAAGTTTTGAGAAGTCTTTGATGAACCTCCTGTAAAAACCGGCATGCCCATAGAAACTACGAATACCCTTCACCGAAATTGGTAGTGGTAGCTTGTCAATCAATTCAATCTTCGCTTTATCAACCTCCAGCCCTTTTGGCGACACTTTGTGACCAACAACTATACCTTCCCTAACCATGAAGTGGCATTTTTTCCAATTTAGGACCAAATTTGCCTCCACACATCTTTGGAGAACTTGTCCCAAGTCTGCCAAGCATTCTTCAAAGTGTCACCCACAACCAAGAAGTCATTCATAAAGACTTCCATTGAATCCTCCACCATATCAGCAAAAATAGACAGCATGCAACGTTGAAATGTTATTGGAGCATTACATAACCCGAACGACATCCATTTGAAGGTAAAAGTTCCATATGGACAGGTGAAGGTGGTTTTCTCTTGGTCTTCCGGAGCAATGGAGATTTGGTTATAACCAGAGTATCCATCCAAGAAGCAATACCAACCTCTCTCAGAAAGTCGATCAGGCATTTGATCCATGAAAGGCGTGGGGAAGTGATATTTGTCGGTCCAAGAGTTTAGCTTCCGGTAATCCATGCATACTTGCCATCCGGTCACTGGTCTCATAGATACAAGCTCCCATTTTTCATTTTGGACTACTGTGATGCCCCTTTTTTTCTATACACATTGCATCGGACTTACCCATTTGCTATCTGTAATATGGTAGATCACATATGCGTCCAACCACTTTATTATCTCTTTTTTCACCACCTCTTGCATCGGTGGATTCAATATCAGCTGATGTTCAATACTCGGTTTACAATTACTATCAAGCTAAATTTTGTGACTGCAAATGCCGGGAGGAATGCCCGCTATGTCAGCGATAATCCAACCTATAGCTTTTATATGCCTTTTCAACACCTCAAGGAGCAATTTTACCTTCCATTCAAGCAAGTCAGCTGCAATGATTACCGGTAAGGTGTTATTTGCCCCCAAAAAAGCATATCGGAGATAGGAGGGAAGTACTTTCAACTCCAAATTCGGTGGTTCTTCTATTGATGGATTTTCGGGAGGACTTTCTCAATTTTTTAGATCAATGTCCAACTTCAATGGGATCTTTGAATATTCCCCATGCCTGAAAGAGCAGCTACTACCTCTTCGTAGCCTTGAATTTTGAATTCATCATAGCTAGCAAGCACGACCTCAAGTGGTTCACTAATACACATCAAATGGCTCACACTAGCCACCGCCTCATAAATAACACCAACAGTAGAAACCACGTGAATATCGTTTGGGTGTTTCATTCACTTACAAACATTAAAGGTTACTTCATCCTCATTCACCCGGAACTTTAGTTCTCCGCTTTCAACGTCCACCAATGCTCTCCCGGTTTCCAAGAATGGTCTTCCCAAAATAATGGGAATTTTAGCATCTATTTCACAATCGAGAATGACAAAATCAGCCTAGAAAATGAATCGCTCAACCTTTACCAAGATGTCATATAGTATCACCACAGGATGTGTAATTGATCAGTCATCCATCAAGAGTCTCATTGTTGTGGCTTTCGGTTCACCCAACCCAAGTTGTTTATAGATTGCATATGGCATTAAGTTGATGCTTACCCCCAAAACGCATAGGGCTTTAGAAAATTGGAGCATGTCGATGGTGCAAGGGATGGTGAATGCTCCGGGACCTTCTTTATTTTTTATCAGCTCCTTAGTCATAATTGCACTGCAGCTATGATAAATTTCAATTGTTTCAAAATCCAAGCTCCTTTTTTTGTAACTAATTCATAAAATTGGCATAACCCGGCATCTCCAACAATGCTTCGACTAGAGGGAGATTAATCGATAATGTCTTGAACACCGATAAAAACTTTTTGAACTTATCATCCTCATTCTTCTTCTTGAGGTGTTGGGGGAATGGAGGAGATATTTTGGGTAAAGGTTGCACATTCTTTGGGATTGGATTGTGTTTCTCCACATCTTTTTGTGGCCCTTTGGCAATGCTTTGATGGATGGGTATTTCTTCTTCCTCCATACCTATGTCTTCTTTATTACCCATCACATCACCTATCCCTACCTTTCCACTACGAGTAACCACAGCCAGGCCTCTCATCATCTTCCTTTGTCATTTTTGGTTCCAATTGTGCTGAAAGTAAACTCAGCTGACCTTCAAGTAGCTTGATTACATCTGCGTGAGAGTTCACTTTATTGTTCAATGATGAAAAATCGTCTTTCATCCCTTTTAACAAATCATATGAACTTTCAACTTTGTCAACGATGTGTGACAACAAATCATTCACCCGAGGACTACTTGCACTCCCTTTCGACTTTGGGCTCTCACTCGATTGAGTGTGGTTCTCTTCATGGTCATCCTCCCTTTTCCAATGATCACTTTACTCAGCCCATTCTTGATAGTCTTCCTTGCTCTTCCTCCTTGTGATAGTTCCAACCTTGATTTCCACCATGCTGTAAATAGCGTGGGTGAAAACCCTCCTCGTATTTCTTGGAATTCCAACCTTAATTCTCCCCCGGTTTTGAATAGCCAGAGAAAGAACCCTCCTCAACTCTAAACACTCCATTTGACTTTCTCACATTCTCCAACATATGCTATTGTAGTAGTTCCATTTGGGCCAACATCTTCTTGATGCTCTCATCCCGTTCTCTTTCCTTCTTAAGTTGTTCTTGGGCCATTCTAAAAAAAAAATGAGAGACTTGATTCTCTTGAGTGTACCAAGCTTGATTTATTTTCGTCATGTCATCAAGAAGAAATGAAGCCATCTCAAATTATTGCAACATTATTCCCCCTCGAACCAATTGATTAGCCACTCCTTTATTAACCGAATCAAGACTTTGGTAAAAATATTGGAGTAGCAAATCATTTGATAGCCCGTGAGTTAGGCATTGAAGTAGGAGTTTCTTAAACCTCAACCACGTTTCATGGATGGGTTCACCCTCCATTTGCTTAAAACCTTGAATGTTATCCCTGAGTTTCATCATCCTCAATGGAGAGAAGAACCTTGCATTAAATGCAGTGATAAGCTCATCCCACGACGTGATAGAATTCTTTGGTAGCTCGGCCAACCACATGCTAGCCTCCCCCGTCAGAGATAGAGGAAATAATCTGAGTCGGATTGATTCTTATGGAACATTCTTGAACGAAAATGGGTTGCATACATCTATAAAATTCCTCACATTATCATGCGGATCTTCATGAGCTAGCGCACCATAAAGTCCCTTCATTTGGAGAAGATGAAGAGTAGTGCTCATGACCTCAAATGTTGCATTCTCATCAACTGATGGTAGGAAAATTGCACCCATTTCACCCGATTTGGTTGGATTGTATGCACTGTTAACATCCTCGATACCATATTGGGGGCCTGCTAGGCTACCATTCACTTCTTCCACACTCATTTTTACTTCTATTCAGTCCAACCAATACTAACACAATGCATTCTAAATCAATTTAACTACAACTGATAAATTCACAAGTTAAATCTTCTATAAAAGAACTCTAAACAAATGCTACTCCCCGACAGCGGCACCATTTTGATTAATGTTTCAAAGACACTTCATCCGGCTCTAAGTGTCGACGATCATAAATCAGTATAAACCCAACTGAATGAGTAGGGGTCGATCCCACTGAGAGTAGCTTTCTTTGAATTTGAATAAGTAAATATGACCCTGACCTTTTGCAGCCAAACAAACACCACATATGACAATTTTATAAGTTAAATTCCAAGATGCCATTACCAACCCACTTTAATAATCAACAAGGAACAATCAAATAACGAGATAACATTTGGGGAATTGACTAACCAATTATTGAATTTAACTTAACGGGTGTACATCATTACCAACAATGTTAATTCGTTGCGGGTAGAATGGACTATAAGTAAAGCAATTTTCTCTCGAACAATTACCTTATTTCCGCTGAATTCTCTCGAACTTGAATACTATCCATAAGACGCCCAGTCCACTTTCTCATCAAATCTACTCTTTTGATCTAGATACAAAGGCTAAATCTCAAGTTTCACTTTCTCAAGCTGAAACCGTCATGACCCATTACTAAGGATGCCAAATTACTACGTTAGCTCTATACTTCTCTCTCGAGCAAGCACAAAACTCTGAAATATATTGCACTAAACATATAATAATGAAGTTAAACCACAGTAATAATTTAGACCCACTTCAAATTAACACCAAAATTTGCTAATTGATAACACCCATTTAGTCAAATGCAACAATTGGTCATATTGTCAAACCCCCAAGGTTAGGGTTTTAGCCAATCATAGCAAAAAGATGAAATTCAATACCTGCCACATTTTCCATAGCTGGGTAAATGAAATTTGAAAGTCAAAATTTAATAATATCTTCTCTATTCCAAAACCCAAATGAAAAACCTTGCTAAAATAACTTGAAATCAACAATAGTAATGTTTTTGCTCTCTGTCTTTTATTCCTCACAATTTCTGAATGCTTTCTCTCTCTTGCAAAAATCAATTATACAAGTCTGATGTGTGGCTTTTTGGTACCAATCGGTGAGGATAGTCGGGCTTCACCGACTGTTCGGCAACTCACCGATCGACCTTCATCTCATCTTCATTCTTCACATCTTCTTAGTCCAACTACTATAATTTTAGGCGAGCCAGATCGGGATCTTCATTTCATTCCTCGATGCACCGTTTTGCCTTTTAACTCGCCCATCATCACTTATCTGGATCTCCATCAGTACTTTTGGCGATGAGGTCATCATTCACCAATGTGATCGGCGACATGCCGAGTGGAACTACTTCTTCGCCGAAGTTAACTCCTAATCCAATCTCAGAGCTCTGTAAATTTAGGCGATAAAGGAGCAACTTGGTGATTCGCCCAGTGATCTCGGCGACCATCAGGCTTGTTTTTCCTCTTCTTTTTTTCAGCTTGCGTTGTCCTTGTTGACCATTTATATCCTAGCTTCGTTCCTCAACCCATATATTTGAAAATCAAGGGTTTTACATCAGTTATTAACATAAATGGAGCATTTTAGGACATTAAATCTATGAAAACAAAGCCCTAAATGAGTTCAAATCTCAAACGCATCAAGACCTAGTGGTGAGTTCCAGAGACTACCCATTCCGGAGTAGAAGTAGGATCGCGTCATTATGGACTTTGTGTAGGTTTGCCTTGGATTTCTAGAGGTATTTACAACATTGGGGTCATCATTGATTGATTGACCAAATCAGCACACTTCCTCCCTATTCAGTCTTTATTCAATGCCGAGAAGTTAGCCCATATCTACATTAGTGAGGTAGTTCATCTTCATGTTATTCCAATTTCTATTATATTAGATCGGGGTGCTCAGTTCACTTCTAGCTTTTGGAGGACTTTCCAGGATGAGGTGGGCACTCGTGTTGACCTTAGCATAGCTTTCCACTCGTAGACTGATTGTTAGTCGGAGTGTACTATCCAGATTCTTGAGGATATGTTGTGGGCTTATGTTTTAGAGTTTGGAGGTTAGTGGGACCAGTTCTTTCCTTTGGTGGAGTTTGCATACAATAATAGCTACCATACTAGAATTCATATGGCCCTGTTTGAGGCCTTATATGATAGGCATTGTCACTCTTCGGTTGGTTGGTTTGATTATACATATCCTAGACCGCATGGTACATACTTGATTTAGGAGGCTTTGGAACAAGTGAGGGTGATTCAGGATAGACTTCGGACAGCTTAGAGTAGGCACAAGAGTTATGCTAATCGTAGGCGGCGACCATTGAGGTTTTTAGTTGGTGATAGAGTTTTCCTCAGTATGTAGCCCATGAAGGGCATGATGAGATTTTGGAGGTGGGGCAAGCTTAGCCCCAGATATATTGGGCATTTTGTGATCCTCAAGACAGTTGGAGAGGTTGCATATAAGTTAGCTTTGCCTTCGATATTCTCATCTATCCACCTAGTCTTTCATGTTTTGATGTTGCGCCAATATCTTCTCGATGAATCACATGTGCTTCATTATGATGTAGTAGAGTTAGATGACCGTTTGACCTCGTCGAGGAGCTCGTTGCCATTCTTGCCAGAGATAAGCAGGTATTGTGTTCAAGAGACAGTCATGTAGTTAAGGTATGTTAGAGACATCGATCAGTTGAGGAGGCTACACTGGAGACCAAGCATGATATGCGGAAGCAATTTCCAGGCTTGTTTGAACCTTCAGGTACTTCTTCACTCCTAATTTTATGGACGAAAGTAGTAAGGGATGATGTGATGATCTTCAAGTCATTCTGTGTTTAGGCCTTTTGTTTATCATTTAGAGCTTTCATATAGCGACCCTAAGTCATTTATGACTTTCTAGGATAGACAATTCGGTCACCTGGTTGTTCGTTTGGTTTTTATGTGAGTTTTAGTGTTTTAGGAGCTTTTGAACCTTAAACTGTAATCTTTTATTAGAAGTTCTGAAAGATGACCTCATAATCAATTCTGATGATTCCCTCAGCTCCAGAAGGGTCATTTTAGGCTAGTAGCATAGTTTGCACGACTCCCAAAGCTTTTAGTATGATTATGTTCAATTATGTATTTTGACTTTCAAGTTGAAGCCTAAGTTTGACTTTAGTCAACATTTTGAGTAAACGAGCTTAGATGAGAATTTCGTCAACACGGTTAGTTCTGGAATGTCGAGTTTAGCCTAGAACAGCCATTCATTTAGGTCTTGATGCTTCTAGGCTAATTCCGAGGCCCTTTGTGGAATTTGGCTTAGAAAAAATTGGATGTGGGACCCAATTTTCATTGACAGGACCTCGAATGTAACTTTTGATGGTTTTGTTGAATCCAGAATGTTGATTTTGATGGGGTATCATAGTTTGTTTGCACTTACGGGGTTTCGAATGAGTCCCGGGCACCTTGTTGAAGGTTTGGGGCCTTAGCACTTTTTTTGTCAGCTGAGGCATGCCCACGTTTGGAGACGGCAGGCACCCTGGCAGGCGCGTTCATGGACAGCATCTGGCATGCAATTTTGCCCGTTAACCCGCGTTCACGCCGGTCAGCCGTCTAGCCTATTTAAGACTTGTCACGATCAGCCCGAGTGATAAATTTAGAATTGCGATTTCTCCTTAATTTTAAATCCTATTTTGGTGATTCAAAGTTCCACGTGCTCGTTATTGTTAGGGCTACGCAGTGGAGTGAATGGATGGTGTCTGTCACACTCTATTAGAGGTAAAAATTGTGTGAAAGCTTCTACATTCTCTCTTTTAATTTGAGTTTTTATTGTGTTTTTGTGTTAGCTGGATTTCGAGCCTCGAACTTTGTTCTATTTTATGATGTAACTTCATGGCATAGATTAAGACCTTTTGATGGAGTCAATTCCATAATTTCCAGCATATGTCCCACGATTACCGTTTGTCTCTAAAAGTTGATTTTTCCCTGTTTTGGGTGATTTTGGTGTCTAAACAAGCATATCGTATTGTGATCCTCTTTTTGATAGTGTGGAAGCATTCAGAGTTCGTTTAGAAGGGAAAAGCTATGGCCTTGTGATTTGGAGCGTGCGTTATTGGCCTACAAGTAGGCTACTGCTTCCTTTCTAAACTGAGCACGAATGTTTAAATTCATGATGATGATTATGAATTGGGGGCGGCTACATAGTTATTTTTTATTTTATTCTTGGAAACCATGATCTAGGATTGATTAATATTGTTTCGAGGGTAGTACTATGTTGGTGAAGGGTTGTATATGTGCTGTAGCATGCTATGTTACTTACTTGTCTGATTACTTGATTTTGGAGCATGTTTTGGCCTTAGTCTAGGATAGACTAGTGTTGCCTTCGACCCATGCACCTTGTGACTATGGTATTTCTCCAACATCGTTTAGGATGGACTAGGTCCTTGTAGACTGGAATAGCAGACTTGGGCCTGATCATGTGAGCCTTAGCTTAGGTATTTGCATTGCTTATTAGCCTTTCAATCTTTTCTCCCTCTTTTTGTGCCTCCGATGTATTACCAAAGATTGTGTGCTTTCTCTGGATTGGAGTGCTTCTGGCTTGTAGACTTTTGTGATATCTTCGGGAGTAGACATTGATCCATGGTGGCTTTGAGCCTACTTGAGATCCTCTTCGGAGTCAATATTCCCCGTACACTCTTGCTAGTTGGGAGGATGACACCCTTGGGAGCGGGCTAGCGGACTGGGCGGCCTGGATGTATGAGATCTTCTACGGAGTTGACACGCCCCCAAGGCAGTCTTTCTAGTTGGGTAGTTGACGCCCTTGGAGTGGATTGTATAATTGGGCGGCCTTGGTTTATAGTCATTCTTGCTAGTTAGGTAGGGAGTTGACTGGTTGAGTTGATTGTCACTCTTGCTATCTGGGCTAGGATTTGATTGGTTCTTGAATTCGAATCTTGATTACTCTTCTTTCTTGTAGACTTAGTTATTTTGTGTACATCTTGTGCTTATGGGGATCCGTTTGGATTTTATTTAAACTTGCGCACGAATGTACCTTCTACCCTTACGGGGTTCAGTTAGGTTTAATTTAGTTGTACTAAGATTTACTTTTAGTATCCTCGTGTGCCTTCTTTTCATATTTGTTTGGCCTCTGTTTGTGTATAGATTCTATCTTTTTTATTGTCTTTACCTTTCTTGTTTGGTCGGCCTATGATGCCTACTATGTACCTTGTTTGGGTACTTATGCTACACTTTGCATTTTCTTGTGATTCAGGTCCTAGTGCCAACTACAAGCGGTGATCATTCATGTCATTTTTTTCAGCTTAGGGATATCGGAGACGAGGGTGAGCACTTGGTGCCCTGGATCAACCTATCTCCTTCTGTATATATGTTAGCTTGTCCTTTGCTGTTGAGATGGCTTGTTGTGGTCCACTTTTTAGACTTGTATTTATTCTTGTTCGACAACTTTGTACTCGTGACTTCCAGGTTTTGGGAGGGTATCTATTGTATATAGTTTTGGGTTTGCTTTCTGTTTCTTCCTTTTATTATTGTTAGTATTATTTTTCTGTATAGTTTTACCCTTGTACTCACTACTTGTTGTTTTGAGTACGGGTTGACTTACCTACTGATGGGTTTTAATAGGTGTTATCATGGATCAGGGAGTTGCATCATGATAGGGCATGGTATGGTATGGTTTTTGAAAGTTTTTAAACCATAATTTCGATATTCGGTATTTAAAACATTATATCATTACCATACCAATTGAATTTGGTATGGTTCGATATTTTGAAGTTCAGTTTTGTATGCCACGGTATGGTAAATCAGTAACCATAGTATGTTCAACTTCGACTAATATATACTCGTATAATTGAGTATTATGACTTCGACAATTGAAAAAAGGCCTCAATTGTATCATACTAACACATTACACATGTAGAAATATATTTTCAAAACAAAGTACAAATAACTCTTTTTGTTAATCAATAGCATTTTAAATACATTTTAATCAAAATAGAGTAGTTAAAGTTTCAACTTCTAAACTTTTAGTTTATAGTAATACTAGGTTTCATATTTGTTAGTATTTTAATAATAATAATAATAATAATATATATATATATATATATATATTTGTGTGTGTGTGTTATTTATGTAACTATATACTTCACTGTGGTATTCGGTATTTTGGTATTGTTATTTTTAAATAGCAAATATGGTACCGAATACCAACAAAAATAAAATGTATACCATTACCATACCAAATACCATAATACTTAAACCACGATATTAAAATTTTTGGTATGGTATGGTAATTCGGTATATTCCATACTATGTCCACCCCTATTAGAACTAGTCTTCTCATCATCAAGGACAATCTTTTTTTCGTTAGCCAGCCGCATAACTCTATCCTTGAAAACAAAACATTTTTCAAGTGAGTGACTCACAAGTCTATGATAGTTGCAATAATTTGGGTCAAAAGTTTTTCCAACTTCATCAGGTCACTTTATCTCTGGAAACTCAATGAGCTTTAACTCAAACAACTCATCAAAAATATTAGAAACTTCAGAATCCAATAAGGGGTATTCCTTTTCTTACATCTCCTTTAGGGTCGACTTTTGATTTGAACGTGCTTGGAAAGTCGCTTTCACACTTTGCTTCTTGCTTTCCTTCGTAGTGAACTTTACAAGGGACACATTGACATTCATGAATTCTTTGTTGTGATTCTAGGAACAAATATGTTCCATCTCTTGGGTTCCTACATGTCCATTCCTTTGCGAGGATCATGGATAAACATCGTATCTTTTCCAACAGAAGACATGCTCAATTCCATATCATGAGCACGAGTAGCTAGATCTTCAACGGATTTTGGCTTTATACTATGTAAGATATAGAGAAGCTCCCAATGCATTCCTTGGATACACACTTCTATTGCAGAAGTTTCACTAAGCCTATCATTGCAATTTCGGCTCACGTTTCTTGTCACGCCCTAAACTAAGGGAGGCGTGACTGGCACTCGATACCTTATGCAATCGAGTTAGCCACTGAAACATAACAACTGACTCAACTATGGGCCTAGAAGGTCGGGTAGCATAACATCTAAAATATTAAGCCTAGACCATTAGGGTCATAACTTGAATAACAACTCATATAGACAAAGGTAGACAAGACAAAAAATAATAATAAAATACTAAATGGCCTCGAGGCCACAATTGAGGACATACACACATACAAACATATCTATACATGCCAAGCCTACGTGGCTGGTAACTGGAAGCGGCAGAAAGAAACCCAGAATATTATGTCCATAATAGCCTCTATGAGTGTCAGAAGCACTGGTCGAGACAAGGCCCCGATTATACCCGAAATGTACATCAAAAGTAAACATCATATGAAAGCTCCAGGAAGAGGTGGAGCTTACCAACTCACAACTAAATACAAATCCTAGTGGAGGGGTAAATTAGAATCCCTACCTGGACCTGCACGCATGAAACAAAAATGCAGTGTCCCCAGGCAATGGGACGTCAGTACGGATAAAAATGTACTGGTATGTAAGGCGGAAAATAGAATCATAAATAGCTGTTATAAAAAGGGTAATAAAGATACCACCTGAAACAGAAACTCTGATAGCCTCCATTGCTGACATCCTACCTTATATGAATTAAATATGCATAGTATGCTCGCATAATTGTATGTCGTGAATACATATATATAGATGCAAATGCATGTCATACCCAACCAAGTGCTAGCAATGGTGGTTCCTTCCGGTAGCGAACCGGCATCATATTCGCCAACTAGTGGTCATCCGTGTCTCATATGTACAAATATAGTCAATAGGCCTCATACCTTTCGATTATAGCTCGAAAGTAGAATGCATAGCATGTAATGTCATGGATTCGTAATGCATTTGTGTTACCGGAATCATGTTGCCAATCTGGGCTCGTTAGTACTCTTGTCCTCATAATCTCATAATCACTTTCGTATCACATGTAAATATCTTGTATAACCATATGCTTGTTGATTAAACTAGAACACTTAAATAAAATTAAGAAAGGTAACTTAAACCCGAGAATGTTCATAAAGATCTTAAGGTGCTTCACCTAGTTTTTATATATGTTTCCTTAGTAATTTCTAAAAGAAAGTAATTCCAAAAAAAAAAACATGTTCTTTAGTAGTTTAAACATACGAGTTACATATAAAAGTTTTGGAAATCGACATATTATTTTTAAGTTTTTCAAAAAAGAAGAAAGTAGCGAAGAAGGAGGACTGATTTCAAACTCTTAATGTTCCTCCCTAATATTTCTAAGTTACAACACCTAAAGATGAATAATAATATATACAGTCAAGGGAATCGACAAAATGGCACATAGATGTCGAGTAACCTATATAACCGAACGAGTGGAATATCAACATAATTGAGTCAGAAAAATACGCCAGCTGCAATCCCAATGCTTTTCACAGAAGGTCTTTCTAACAGTAGAATAGAAAAACAACCTTTCACGATTTAGGATTCTAAAATTCATGCTCAAAGAAAGTAACACTTAGCTTTAACATACCTCAATTCTGGGTCTTGTAGTATTAATGAGGACTGCACCCCTTCCTTGGAGTATGTAATCTACATGAAATCATGTCACATAACCGTTACATGCAGAATATTAACACGTCAGTGTCAAAGTAGCAATTTAGAGCTTACTAGAAGAGTAATTAGCTCACCAGCCCCATTTTAAATGTATGCTTAATTACCTTTTCTTCTACAAAGTAAAACCCCAAATTAATGACGTAACATACATTTTTGCAGAAGCTATTAACAAGTAGAGGCCTACGCAATAGTCAACAACAACCAAATAGAGTATGCTTGCACAATAATAAGAACTCCGCGTATCGCCACACCCCTCATTTCCAACCACAAAATAACCACAACCAAATCCAAACCATGAGTCTTCAAACCATTAAAGCGAGAAAAAAATATATGTAATATAGTCCTACAATTGTCCAATATAACAATAATAACTCGAACTTACGGCTTCCAATCACCATCTTGTGAGTTCGTCCAATAATTACATTGGGAATCATGTCTTTCTCTTAATAAGCAATAAGAGAATAAAAGGAAAGAACCTTAACTTAAAATTGATGGAGTTTATAGTATTGTAGCATGCCTCCTCAATTACAAAGAGTCTCCTCAAACACAAGATGTTGAACCAAAAAGAAGTCATTTGAAAATCGCAATGCAATTATAGAACCAACGCTACACTTATTTATCTTACAATTGATTACCCATCTATACTTCTTCTCTTCCAGACTCATATCAACAACAATTACACACAAAAAAATAATTTTCAAAAATTCCAGCAACAACATCAGAAAATACTTCAAAAGAGGCCCAACATCACATAACTATCAAAATACAATTTTCCAGCCGTCTATTTGTCTTCTTGCTTATATAGCATAGCTATAACTTGGACTCACTCAATAAAATGAAAAGTGAGAATTATTACCTCCAAACAGCAGCAACACCACCTAAGAACAAGACTCTTTCACCATGAAGAATCCTGCAAATCACAACCAACGAGGACGAAAGAGTAACATAATCTCTATGAACAATCTGAGAGTTAAACCACATTGAAATCTTGTAAACATTTGCTTGGGTGATAGGGGAACCTCTAGAGAGGATTTAGGACTGTTTTTCTTATTACTTGGTCGAAAAAATTGAGTTTAAACGAAGTGAAACCAAATCTTATAAAGCTAAACCGACAAAGGGGTGAGGGACCCACCTTCACGTGCCTGCTTGTGCAGTCTCACTAAAATCTTAATATCTCTCAATTCTAAAGTCATATGGACAAATGGTTCAGTGCGTTGAAAAGTAGACTCATAGATCTTTGATTTAGTATATTGGGGTTCTTCTAAAGCTTTATAGAATGGGAGAAAAGCTCCGAGACATTTAACCCAAATTTCAGAAAATTTATCAAAGAAACTTACTCTAACTTTGCCGACTTTTTATTTCCCAACTTGCTTGACTTCAAAACTTAAGTTACGATCATTGGGCGACTATATTACCTTATAAAACATCCTTATTAGCATATAATACAATCTTTGTCTTACCCCAAAGGTACTGGATAACTTGAACTTCCCGAACGGGTGGGGTGTTAGAAGAGACATTCTTTAACTCGAACTTGTTTAAGGGCATCCTTGACCCATAACGTTAGGTCTAATTCTTTTGATTTCTTTCTCTCCCTTTGCAACCTTATTCTCATGAAATTATACACCAAGTCATATAAACCTCATACATTTATGCAATGATACGCATATTATGCGAAAAAACCACGGGGTCTCACATTCTCCCCTCCTTAAGAACATTCATCCGCGAATGGATTCAATAAATTTATTAGTTGTATTCTTTGCTGCTACTGTGCTATTTGCAAGGCTATATTTGATACGTCCGCAAATCTTAAATCCAGTTTTTAAAATCCACTTACAAGGCTTCGTATATCTAGCTCGCGACAAGTCATATAAACTGCAATTTTGAGGTATTTAAAATCAAATTAAGTTTGTGTACACGAATAATTGTCAATTATTAAAATGCAACTCAGCTTAAGTTGTCAATAGTTGGGGGTACTTCTTCCTTATTTCCTCTTCGAATTCTCAAGTTATTTCCTCAACGTTATTATTTCGCCGTAACACTTTCACAGAAACCACTTCTTTAGTCCAAATCTTTCTTACCTGCCAATCCAACATAGCCACTAACACCTCAGCATATGACGAGTCCTTAGAGAAACAAATATATTCAACGGGCATAATCCATGGAGCATTTCCAATGCACTTCTATAACATAGATACATGGAACACTAGATGGACCACTTTCAATTCTGAAGGCATATCAAGCTTGTATGCCACACTGCCAATCCTCCAAATAATCTTATATGGCCTTACATACCTTGGAATCAACTTAACTTGACTTCCTGTTCGTGAAGAATCATATGATACACTTCCTAGGCAATACTTTCAAGAAAACACAATCTTCTATATCAAACTCTAAGTCTCGTAATCAAGCCAGGGAACTGAAATCTAACAGTCTTCTCTCGGTCGTCGACATTGGCATAACAAGTCTTCCACCAATCCATGCACATATCAATAACAGAGTCGAGCATCAATAGTTCTATCACGTTTACAAATTTTTGATGACCAACAATCTCTAATGTAAAGCCTCGATAAATCCTCTTGAGAATAAAAGAAACACAAAGCACGATTTAGATTTCATACGTACTTATAACTCAGTCCTATAGCACGATCTATAAATTGAAAGAAATGTAACCAATCCAAAATGCCCTATAACCTCTTGATTATAAGTGTGGTGCGATACCGAGTTTGTCACGCCCTGAACTAGGGGAGGCGTGACTGACACTCTACCTTATGCAATCGATTGAGCCTCGGAAACATACCAACTGACTCAACTGTGGGACTAGAAGGTTGGGGAGCATAACATCTAAAATATTAAGCCTGGACCATTAGGGTCATAACTTGAATAACAACTCATATAGACAAAGGTAGACAAGCCAAAAAAAAAAAATACTAGCTGGCCGACGAGGCCGCAATTGAGGACTTACACAGATACAAACATATCTATACATGCCAAGCCTATATGGCTGGAAACTGGAAGCGGCAAAAAGAAACCCAGAATATTGTGTCCACAATAGCCTCTCTGAGTATCATAAGCACTAGTCGAGACAAGGCCCCGACTATACCCGAAATGTACATCAAAAGTAAGCATCCTATGAAAGCTCTAGGAAGAGATGGAGCTTACCAGCTCACAATCGAATCATGAATCTTAGTGGAGGGGTCAATTAGAATCCCTACGTGGACTTGCATGCATGAAACAAAAATGCAGCGTCCCCAGGCAATGGGACGTCAGTACGGATAAAAATTTACTGGTATGTAAGGCCGAAAATAGAATCATAAATAGCTGCTATAAAAAGGATAATAAAGATACCACCTGAAACAGAAACTCAGATAGCCTCCATGGCTGACATCCTACCTTATATGAATTAAATATGCATGGTATGCTTGCATAATCGTATGTCATGAATACATATATATAGATGCAAATGCATGTCATACCCAACCAAGTTCTAGCAATGGTGGTGCCTTTCGGTAGCGAACTGACATCATATTCACCAATTTGTGGCCATCTGTGTGTCATACGTATAAATATAGGCAATAGGCCCCATACCTTCCGATTATAGCTCGAAAGTAGAATTCATAGCATGTAATGTCATGGATTCGTAACACATTTATGTTACCTGAATCATGTTGCCAATCTTGGCTCGTTCGTACTCTTGTCCTCATAATCTTGTAATCACTTTCGTATCACATGTAAATATCTCATATAACCATATGCTTGTAGATTAAACTAGAACACTTAAATAAAATTAAGAAAGGTAATTTAAACCTGAGAATGCTCATAAAGATCTTAAGCTGTTTCACCTAGTTTTTATATATGTTCCCTTAGTAATTTCTAAAAGAAAGTATTTCAAAAAAAACATGTCCTTTAGTAGTTTAAACATATGAGTTACATTTAAGAGTTTTGGAAATCGACATATTATTTTTAAGTTTTTCAAAAAACAAGAAAGTAGCGAGGAAGGAGGACTGATTTCAAACTCTTAATGTTCATCCCTAATATTTCTAAGTTACAACACCTAAAGAAGAAGAAGAATATATACACACGGACCTACAGTCAAGGGAATCGACAAAATGGCACATAGACGCCGAGTAACCTATATAACCGAACGAGTGGAATATCAACATAATTGAGTCACAAAAATACGCCAGCTGCAATCCGAATGCCTTTCACAGAAGGTCTTTCTAACAATAGAATAGTTAAACAACCTTTCACGATTTAGGATTCTAAAATTCATGCTCAAATGAAGTAACGGTTAGCCTTAACATACCTCAATTCTGGGTCTTGTAGTATTAATGCGGACTGCACCCTTTCCTTAGAGTATGTATGTAACACCCAAAAAACTAGTAGGTGAAACTAGAGCCTTACGTGAGAGTTTTAGAGTTTGATGTGTGAGTTAATGTTGTAAAATGGCTTTCTGAAATTAGGGTGAGGGTTTTATGGGTTAAACGTCAAGGTACGACTCCCCAAGGACCAACCAAGGGGTCCTTGAGGAGGACCCTAAAGTCTAACCCCAAAGCTGCCCCAAATCTACCCAAGCTGTCTAAATTAGGTGACCTACGGATGGGACTTACGAGGCGTAGGTCCATCCATGCCTCATGGGGGAGGCTCGTAGATCAAGACCCCAAGTTAGGGGTTTCATACCACCACCCACAACCTGCAGGACGGGGTGTAGACCCACCCACTGTCCGTGGGTCATGGGCGTAGGTGTTGCCTGTACTTTTGCCCAGGTTCGGCCAAGGTAAGTTGGTTTTAGGTAATTTCTAATTTAATTATTTAATGTAGAGTCGTTTTAATTCATTTTAATAGAATTAAATAAGTACTTTTAAACCATTGAATAACCTATTTACTTCATAATTCCCAAGACCCCAAAACATAACCAACTTTACCCCCAAAAATATTCTCTCAAAAACCTCCATTGGAGAAGGAGAAGAAGAAGAAGTTGAAGTGTAAGACTCAAAAACTCATCTTTTCTACCCAAATTCGTGAGGAATCTTCATCTAAGGAATGGTAATTTTGATTCATGGTTAGCTTTTAATCCATGATGTCCTCAAACTCTCAATTTCAAAGTAGAAAAGTCTCCAAAACCTAGGGTTTTCACTCCAAGCCATGGATTCTTTCTAAAAACGTTTTTATGATTTAATTATCTTATATTATTGTTTAGTTTCTGTTTTATGGTGGTTTTATGATAAAATATTTATTGAATCCATGAATTACCCTAATTTCCCAAATTGGATCTTAAAGTGTGGGTGTTGATGGTATTAGTAGAATGTTATAGAATCATGAATATAATGAATTGATTACTTGAATTATGTATTTATTAAGGAATTTATATAGTTTTGATGTTGAATTTCCTCCAAGATCGCATGAACCCCCATGTCCCCAATGTGTGACTATGTGATATGGGTGAGTTATGGTGAGATGAATATTATGAGATTATCTTGTACTAGCTTAGTTATTTGAATCATATTACCATCTATATCTAATGTAGCAATTCTAGATAGATTGGTTGAATGTGATCTATAGTCCTTGAAGGGTGAAACTTGAGAATTTGCTATGTGTATGAGACTTGCGTGTATACAATTAGATTGCTTTGAGAGTGAAGTGCTTATATTATGATCTAATTGTGGTGTTGATTGGATGATTATCCTCATGTACACACTTAGGTATGAATGTCATATAATGTGAAAGGTTTGTCACATATAGTGATTCTAAGGGTTGAAGACTAGTCTCCCCTAATGAATTTAAGAGCTTTAGCATGATTTGTTGGATTGAGTGTCAAGACATTCTTCCTTAATTATCAATTTAAGTAAAGACTTAATATAAACACAATGAGAATTATGCTTAGCACCGAGCAAATATGAATATGAGATGGAAGCTTATACGATAGTTGAGTCTGGCTTCCCCTTGAAAGTTTTTACACTAGTTGAGTCCGGCTTTCTAAATGGGTTCCTTTTACACTAGTTGAGTCCGGGTTCCTAAAGTAGTTATCTCATGAGATGGAAACCTTATACATTAGTTGAGTCTAGGGTTTTAGTAGCAATCTCCTTATCCCATAACTATGTGCCCACATAGGTTACTTATAAATTGGTTTCACCCAAGCTAAGAGTATAGTTCTACCCTTGGCAAGTAGACCAACCCCTTTTCGGTGTGGGGGAGACACTTTATTCCATGAATAATCTCTCATGGTCTATGCCGGTTACACCTAACTCCCACAAGATCAAGTTAATTAGGATGAACTATGGCTATTCAAGAAGCACTACTTAGTGTGGGTGGGGGTATAGGACTTTATCCATGCATTGCACGAGTAGGCTTTGAGAGTAGTTATGGTAGATTCCTCTTTTGGCATGATTATTCATGTAGTGAATATGTGTGTGACTAGATGGCAATTGCATTAGATGTTAATGCTACTTGTAATGGTGTATGGTAACTTGCATTGTTGCCATGGGTTGCTTTCCTTGATATGGTTGACTAAAGATGAATGTTTCCTTGTCTATGAGAAATAGGCTAAAGGTGAGATTAAATGTTGGTAAACATGAATGAGGATCTAAAGTGACTTGGCTTGGTATGGGTGGGATTATGGGGTCTTATCCATGCATTTCACAAGCCTACCTTGAGGTAGCTCATGAAGTGTATCTCTCATGTCATACTAAAACTAGATTGTATTGGCTATGTATATGTTCCTAATGATATTTCTTATACTCATTAGTTGGGATTGTTATCTATCATGCTATAGTCTATGCCTTATTATGATGTCTCTTATGCTTATTACTTGTGTTTTGACACTACTTTCTAAATGATGGTTTAAATTAGCAAAGTGCATGCATTCAACTAAATTGTCCCTTTTAGCATGTTTTCAAAGGTTTTTATGCATGGATATCATACTTGGTGCATTTTTTTACTAACCCATATTCTTCTACATTTTTCACAAAGTGTAGGATTTGGCGACATTGACTTCCATCTTCGTGGCTAGGATCATAGTAGATCAAGAAGAAAAAGTTTGGTGAGTCCTCATAGTATTCGAGGGCTTGACCATTATGTCCTTTGAGTCTTTTCTTATGTTTTAGACTTTTGTAAGGGTTGTGTCCCGAAGATTGTATTCAAATGTTATAGATGGTTTGAGACATAGTGTTGTAGACTCCCACTTATTTTTATAAAAGACTTCGACTGTAAAGAAAAGTTTTAAATTTCCGCACTATTTCCTATGTTCTAATGTTATGAGGCTTGTATGAGGCTTTTCGGAGTCTTGTACATCATGTCACATCTAGGGGATAGCCTTGGGCCGTGACAATGGAATCTACATGAAATCATGTCACACAACCATTATAGGCAGAATATTAACACGTCAGTGTCAAAGTAGCAATTTTAGAGCTTACTAGCAGAGTAATTAGCTCACCAGACCCATTGTAAATGTATGCTTCATTACCTTTTCTTCTCCAAATTAATGACGTAACATACATTTTTGCAGCAGCTATTAACAAGTGGAGGCCTACACAGTAGTCAACAACAACCAAATAGAGTATGCCTGCACAATAATAAAAACTCTGCGTATCGCCATACCCCTCCTTACCAACCACAAAATAACCACAACCAAATACAAACTATGAGTCTTCAAACCATTAAAGCCAGAAAAAATATATGTAATACAGTCCTATAATTGTCCAATATAACCATAATAACTCAAACTTACGGCTTCCAATCACCATCCTGTGAGTTCATCCAATAATTACGTTTGGAATCATGTATTTCTCTTAATAAGCAATAAGAGAATAAAAGGGAAGAACCTTAACTTAAAATTGATGGAGTTTATAGTATTGTAGCAGCCTCCTCAATTACAAAGAGTCTCCTCAAACACAAGACGTTGAACCAAGAAGAAGTCATTTGAAAATCGCAATGCAATAATAGAACCAACGTTACACTTATTTAACTTACAATTAATTACCATCTATACTTCTTCTTGTCTTCCAGACTCATATCAACAACAACCACACACAAACAAATAATTTCTGAAAACTCCAGCAACAACAACATCAAAAAATACTTCAAAAATAGCCCAACATCACATAACTATCAAAATATGATTTTCCAGCAGTTTATTCGTTTTCTTGCTTATATAGCATAGCTATAACTTGGACTCACTCAATAAAATGAAGGGTGAGAATTATTACCTCCAAACAGCAGCAGCAACACCTAAAAACGAGACTCCTTCACCACGAATAATCCTTCAAATCACAAACAATGAGGAGGAAAGAGTAACATAATCTCTATGAACATTTCAAGAGTGAAACCACGTTGAAATCTTGTAGATATTTGCTTAGATGATAGGGGAACCTTTAGAGAGGATTTATGACTGTTTTTCTTATTATTTGGTCGAAAATATTGAGTTTAAACGAAGTGAAACCAAATCTTATAAAACTAAACCAACATAGGGGTGAGGGACCCACCTTCACGTTCCTTCTTGTGCAGTCTCACTAAAATCTGAATATCTCTCAATTCTAAAGTCATATGGACAAATGGTTCAGTGCGTTGAAAAGTAGACTCATAGATCTTTGATTTAGTATATTGGGGTTCTTCTAAAGCTTTATAGAATGGGAGAAAAGCTCCGAGACATTTAACCCAAATTTCAGAAAATTTATCAAAGAAACTTACTCTAACTTTTGCCGACTTTTTATTTCCCAACTTGCTTGAC
This sequence comes from Solanum tuberosum, assembly GCF_000226075.1. Taxonomy (NCBI): domain Eukaryota; kingdom Viridiplantae; phylum Streptophyta; class Magnoliopsida; order Solanales; family Solanaceae; genus Solanum; species Solanum tuberosum. The sequence continues at coordinate 294,518 of NW_006239352.1, forward strand.
TTCAAAACTTAAGTTACGATCATTGGGCGACTATATTACCTTATAAAACATCCTTATTAGCATATAATACACTCTTTGTCTTACCCCAAAGGTACTGGATAACTTGAACTTCCCGAACGGGTGGGGTGTTAGAAGAGACATTCTTTAACTCGAACTTGTTTAAGGGCATCCTTGACCCATAACGTTAGTCTAATTCTTTGATTTCTTTCTCTCCCTTTGCAACCTTATTCTCATGAAATTATACACCAAGTCATATAAACCTCATACATTTATGCAATGATACGCATATTATGCGAAAAAACCACGGGGTCTCACATTTCTCCATCAATTTATGAAATCTATAATTGGCTCATCCTTCCTTTGGTAAGTATTTGTGAGTTCTACCATGCTCACTGTATGCCTTGTGTTATAGAAGTGATTGGGAAACTCATTCTCTAGCTGCTCCAAACTATCAATAGAATTAGGCTCGAGAACTGTGTGCCAATCAAAGGTATTTCCTTTTACAGAGTGGATGAACTACTTGGAAAGATGGTCCCCATAGGTTCCAGCATTATTACATGTCTCCACAAAGTGTGCAACATGTTGCTTCAGATTTCCTTTCACCCTCGAACTGTTGAAATTTGGAAGGTTGAAAATCAACAGACATTTTGAAGTTATCAATTCTTGCAGTGTATGGCTTGCATACATATGAGAACACTTGGTGGAGACTTCATAATTATCTTTTATTGTCCCATTTGATGAACTCCTTCAAGTGATCAAGTGGGATAATTCCTTTGCAGGATTTTCGATCTCTTGAACTTCAACACTCTTTCCAGGCGCATGGCTGGTTCTCCATCTAAAAATCCTTCCATCATATCCATCAACTTATCAATTTGAGACTCTTAGTTGTATAGATGCTTTCTCAATCCTTCAACCAACTTCGTCAAATTTGCAAGTTATTCCTCCGTGGATGAAGCAACAGTTACCATTGCTTGCATGAACATTGGGGACGTAGGAGAGTAACAAGGATTGTTACGCAAGTTGATACTCAACGAACTCATATTATGTGATGCTTGTGGATAGGATTCATTGGTTGAACCGTATTTCTCCTTTGTGGAAAGGGTTCCTGGAACCAGATTGCTCAAGTAGAGTTAAGGTCTTCTTGATCATTTCAGCAACACTTGCTTTCTCCTTCTAAAGCATTTGTGGAGGACCTTTACCATTTTTGAGTCGAAGATCCAAATATAGGAGTTTTGTGGATGAGACTTAGTTTTTTTTGTCCCAACATAGTGGACTAACTCTTCGTAATAGCTCTAAAACTTCCGAAGGTAGCACCAAAGATTCCTTCAACTTCAGTAGGGAACTTGGAGTTAGCAGCCTTAGAGGCAGTTGATTGAGGTTAAAGGAAAACAGGACAGTGATCTTATATTATTTTAGTCAGAAGGTGCAGTTCAACAATTGAATGAAGAGGTTTTCTCCTAAGGGAGAGATTATCGCATATGTGTTCCTAAGGTGAATGAGTAGGTGAAGCAGCCTTGATTAGGTCAGATTCGATTTATGAAACTATAGGGAAAAGTTCAAGTCATCAAAAATAGACTCAAGACAGAAATCTTATGCAAATGTAGGGAGAAGGAACTTAGAGTTTGAGATAGATGATTGGATTTTCCTGAAAGTATCACCTATGAAGAGGGTGATGAGATTTAACAAAGTTGGAGGAGTCAGTCCGTAAAAGGAGCTACTTGGGAAGCAGAAGCAGCCATGAAGGCAAAGTATCCTCATCTCTTTCCTTCCGATTTCAATACAACTTTAGATAATAGTTTCCTTCCAGTATTTCAGTTTACTCGTGCGTAAATTCAGTCTTAGTACCTTATTCCTTTAGTTGTTCTTGCATTTTCAGCATATTTGCATGTTCTTGGAACTCAGTTCAGTCAAATATTAGTTTTTAGTACTTAGTGGTAGGGATTGTAGCTCCTTCCCTCCATACCCAGCTAGCTTAGACTTCATTCAAGGATGAATGTTCCTAAGGGGGAGATATTGTAACACCTCAGATATCAAAACGAAGAAAATCCTAGTTTTTAGAAAATCTGGTGCCAGTACCAACAGAATCACCCACAGACTGTAGGTGGGGTTCCGTCGTTAAGGCCCAAGTTTTAATAGTCTCTGATCCCACCCAAGGTCGACCAGTACGGTCCGTGGTTGGACCTACGAACCGTAGGTCTAACCATAGGTAAGGGCCAGTAGCCAGTTAGAGGGAAATTATTGTTAGGTCAAATTCAAATGGTCATAACCCTTAGAACAAAAGGAATTTAGGTGACCCATGACCTACAAAATGATATATAATTGAATCCTCTTTCCAACACCACCGAGTTTGCTAAAATCCCATCTCCGAGTAAACAGTTATGCTCGTTTTAGTGAAGCCTTGTTAGGCAGACTTGACCGACGAACCCAAATGACGGTCAAACGACTAACCGTCATTCCCACTGTGGATGAACGTCACATTATCAGTATATTTCAACATGAACCCTATTTTGAGTTATAAATCTTGAGAAGCTTTTTAAAGCAAACACATGAGTTTTAAACTGAGTTTTAGAGAAAGTTAAGATGAGTTTTGAGAAAGATCTTCTACAACATGATTAGTATGACAATCGAGTAGGCCATTAATGTATGAGCAGTATGATATCTAGATATACCATCAATGTTTATGCAGTATGACTTCCTGAGTCATCAATGATCATAGTATACTATGATTTTGAATTGTTGTTTAGAAAGAGTTTTCAAGTATGAGTGTCTATATGTCAGTATTTTGAGTTGTTCAGTATTTCAGTATTTCAATATTTCAGTCATAATGTATCATATACATACTCCAGTTGGGAGTACATGCATCAATTAAGAATGTTTTATTATCAATACTTAATGTTGTATTTTCAGTTAACATGTCAGAATCTCGAGCTATCTTATTTACTTCAGTAATGTTATAATTTACATATATTCAGTTGGGAGTAGGCTTAATATCGAGTGGACTAGGGTCAGTCACCCTCAAAGTCCTAAAACTACGCGCCCCCGTAGGTTATAAGTCCCCTCAGTGGGAATCAATTTAGTGATCAAGCCAGTCATGCCTCTATACCTCTGGCAGGGTATATTGAGTCCTCTCAATGGCGCGTATACATCAGACTCCACATTTAGCTCATGTGGTTTTATGTCGGTTATTAGTAGGTCTCATAGTCAGATTCTAGTGCATTAACCAAGGTACCAGTTACAGTTCAGTATTTAGTTTCAGCAGGTATAAACTTGGTCATTGCATTCAGTTTAGTTCATATTCAGTATCTTCAGTATATTCATCATGTTCATCTTATATCATTGCTCAGTTATTTGCTTAGTTTAGTTATGTATATTATTCATCTTTACTCTATCCTGCATGCTCAGTACCTATCAAGTACTGACGAATACTCTGCGTTACATCTTCGCGTGATGTAGGTTCAGGTCCTCAGCATTTAGATCACGCATAGATCGATTGACGATATCCAGTTCAGCAGCATCAGTGGTGAGTCCTCATTCTTCGAGGACGATGGACATGATTATCTTTCTACTTTCATTTTTTAGTTTCAGTTTTGCTAGATTTGGCTGGGGCATGTCCCAGCATCTCTAGTTAGTTAGAGGCTTTATTTCAGACATAATACTAGATTCAGTTTTAGTTTTGAGTTTGATCCTCCAGTTGTTATTAAACTCATAGTCATTTATATATTCAAATTAGTACAGGGTATTCCCCACTTTTAATTATCACTGTTTTAGTATGCTTATGATATGAGAGCTCAGGGTTAACTTGGGGTCACTCGTGATTCTAGGTCCCGTGTCCACGTCCTGGGGGTAGCTTCGGAGTATGACAAATCAAGAAGGAGGAAAAATTCTATAATAAAAACATCTCCTTCTTTATTTCTCATTAAAATCAACTACAATAATGTTGATGTTATCATTACTATTTCATCTTATAGCAATTAAAGTACGTAGCGTTGTTGTTGATTCACTTAGCAAAAAAACTGTTGCATCTCCATGAAGACACACTCTAGCCACCCGACACGCCATTTTGCTTGATACAACATTCCACAATACATCACTCGCAAGAATCAAGCACTCATCATCTACATTATTTTTTACAAAGGTAATCTCATGCTTAGATATTACATAGGGTTTCAAATATTTGTATATTGTTTGTAATAAGTAGTTGAATGTCTATAACATTTAGTAGTTGAATCCCTATAACTACTAGTAAATATTTATGTTGTTTTTTCTTGTTACAAAGTGGAAACAATTATTTGAAGCCCAATGCCATATCTAAGCCTGAGATTACCTTTGTAAAACGGATTGTAGATGATGAGTGCTTGATTATTGCGAGTGATGGCTTATAAGATGTTGTATCAAGCAAAACGACGTGTTGGGTAGCTAGAGTGTGTCTTCAAGGAGATGCAATATTTTTTTGCAAAGTGAATCATTTGCATCGCTACTTACTAAGGTTTCTATGGGGTAGAATATTCATGATAACATCAGCGTTATTGTAGTTGATTTGACGATAAATCAGGAAAAAGGAGAACGTTCATAGTACAAACATCTACTTCCAAATTTTTCATCAAATCAACTACAATAATATTGATATTATCATGACAATTCCGTCCCATAGAAATTCTAGTACGTAGTGTTGGTGCTGATTCACATTGCAGAAAAAATATTGCATCTCCTTGAAGACACACTCTAGCCACCCAACACGTCATTTCGCTTGATACAACATCCCACAAGCCATCACTTGCAAGAATAAAGCACCCATCATCTATCTTCCTTTTTACAACGGTAATCTTAGGCTTAGATATAGACACATGGCTTCAAATAAGTGTATCCTATTTGTAACAAGTAGTGGAATCACTATATTATTTAGATACTAGTAGTTGAATCTCTATAACATTTAGTTACTAATATTTGAATCTCTATAACTACTAGTAAATATATAGGTTATTTTTTCTTGTTAGAAATAGGAAAAATAATTTGAAGCCCTATGTCATATCCAAGACTAAGTATACCTTTATAAAAACAAATGTAGATGATGAGTTCTTGATTCTTGCAAGTGATGGCTTGTGGGATGTTGTATCTAACGAAACGGCGTGTCGGGTGGCTAGAGTGTGTCTTCGAGGAGATGCAATATTTTTTTCAAAGTGAATCAGTAGCATCACTACTTACTTAGGTTTCTATGGGACGGAATAGTCACGATAAAATTAGCGTTATTGTAGTTGATTTGATGAGAAATCAAGAAGGAGGAAAAAGTCCATAGTAAAAACATCTCCTTCCGTATTTCTCATTAAAATCAACTACAATAATGCTGATGTTAACATAGCAATTAAAGTACATAGTGTTGTTGCTGATGCACTTAGTGAAAAAAATGTTGCATTTCCCTGAAGACACACTCTAGCCACCTGACACGCCATTTCACTTGATACAACATCCTACAAGACATCACTTGCGAGAACCAAGCACTCATCATCTACATTATTTTTCACAAAGGTAATCTCAGGCTTAGATATCACATAGGGCTTCAAATAATTGTATCTTATTTGTAACAAGTAGTGTAATGTCTATAACATTTAGTAGTAGAATCCCTATAACTACTAGTAAATATTTATGTTATTTTTTCTTGTTACAAAGAGGAAACAATTATTTGAAGCCCTATGTCGTATCTAAGCCTGAGATTACCTTTGTAAAAACGAATGTAGATGAATAGTGCTTGATTCTTGCGAGTGAATAGTCATACTTACTCATATTTTTGCAAAGTATATCAATTGCATCGCTACTTACTCAGGTTTCTATGGGATAGAATATTCATGATAACATAAACATTATTGCAGTTTATTGGACGAGAAATTAGGAAGGAGGAGAAAGTCCATAGTACAAACATCTACTTCCCAATTTCTCATCAAAACAACTACAATAATGTTGATATAATCATGACTATTCCATCCCATAAAATTGTATCTTGTTTAAATCTCAAGCTTAGATGTCACATAGGGCTTCAAATAATTTTATCTTGTTTGTAACAAGTAGTTTAATGGCTATAACATTTAGTAGTTGAATCCCTATAACTATGAGTAAATATTTATGTTATTTTTTCTTGTTACAAAGAGGAAACAATTATTTGAAGCCCTATGTCAAATCTAAGCTTGAGATTACCTATGTAAAAAGGAATTTAGATGATGAGTGCTTGATTCTTGCGAGTGATGGCTTATAGGATGTTGTATCAAGCGAAACGTTGTGTTGGGTGGCTGGGGTGTGTCTTCAAGGAGATGCAATATTATTTTGCAAAGTGAATCAGTTGCATCGCTACTTACTATGGTTTCTATGGGATAGAATATTCATGATAACATCAGTGTTATTGTAGTAGATTTGACGAGAAATCAGGAAGTAGGAGAAAGCCCATAGTACAAACATTTACTTCCCAATTTCTCATCAAATCAACTACAAGAATGTTGATATTATCATGACTATTCCATCCCATAGAAATTCGAGTACATAATATTGGTGTTGATTCACATTGCGGAAAAAATATTGCATCTCCTTGAAGACACACCCTAGCCACCCAACACAACGTTTCGCTTGATACAACATCCTATAAGCCATCACTCGCAAGAATCAAGCACTCATCATCTAAATTCCTTTTTACATAGGTAATCTCAAGCTTAGATTTGACATAGGGCTTCAAATAATTGTTTCCTCTTTGTAACAAGAAAAAATAACATAAATATTTACTCATAGTTATAGGGATTCAACTACTAAATGTTATAGCCATTAAACTACTTGTTACAAACAAGATAAAATTATTTGAAGCCCTATGTGACATCTAAGCACAAACATCTACTTCCCAATTTCTCATCAAATCAACTACAATAATGTTGATATTATCATGACTATTCCATCCCATAGAATTGTATCTTGTTTAGATCTCAGGCTTAGATGTCACATAGGGCTTCAAATAATTGTATCTCGTTTGTAACGACTAGCTGAATGTCAATAACATTTAGTAGTTGAATTCATATAACTACTAGTAAATATTTATGGTATTTTTTCTTGTTACAAAGAAGAAACAATTATTCAAAGCCCTATGTCATATCTAAGCCTGAGTTTACCTTTGTAAAAAGGAATGTAGATGATGAGTGCTTGATTCTTGCGAGTGATGGCTCATAGAATGTTGTATCAAGCGAAACGGCGTGTTGGGTGGCTAGAGTTTGTCTTCAAGGAGATGTAATATTATTTTGCAAAATGAATCAGTTGCATCGCTACTTACTCGGGTTTCTATGGGATAGAATATTCATGATAACATCAGCGTTATTGTAGTTAATTTGACGAGAAATCAGAAAGGAGGAGAAAGTCTGTAGTACAAACATCTACTTCCCAATTTCTCATCAAATCAACTACAATAATGCTGATATTATCATGACTATTTTGTCCCATAGAAATTCAAGTATGTAGTGCTGCTGCTGATTCAGTTTGCGGAAAAAATATTGCATTTCCTTGAAGACACACACTAGACACCCAACACGTCATTTTGCTTGATACAACATCCCACAAGACATCACTTGCAAGAATAAAGCACTCATCATCTACCTTCCTTTTTACAAAGGTAATCTCAGGCTTAGATATAGACACAGGGCTTCAAATAAGTGTATCCTATTTGTAACAACTAGTGGAATCTCTATATTATTTAGATATTAACGGTTGACTCTCTATAACATTTAGTTACTAGTATTTGAATATTTATAACTACGAGTAAATATTTATTATATTTTTTCTTGTTAGTAACAGGAAAAAATAATTTGGAGCCCTCTTTCATATCCAAGACTAAGATTACCTTTGTAAAAAGAAATGTAGATAATTAGTTCTTGATTCTTGTGAGTGATGGCTTGTGGGATGTTGTATCTAGCGAAACGGCGTGTCGGGTGGCTAGATTGTTTCTTCAAGCAAATGCAATATTTTTTTGCAAAGTGAATCAGTAGCATCACTACTTAATTAGGTTTCTATGTTACATAATAGTCACGATAACGTTAGCATTATTGTAGTTGATTTGATAAGAAATCGAGAAGGAGGAAAAATTCCATATTAAAAACATCTCCTTCCTTATTTCTCATTAAAATCAACTACAATAATGCTGATATTATCATGAATATTCTGTCTTATATCAATTCAAGTACGTATTGTTGTTGCTGATTCACTTAGCGAAAAAAATGTTTCATCTCCTTGAAGGCACACTCTAGCCACCCGACATGCCATTTTATTGGATACAACATCCCACAGGTCATCACTCGATCACAATAATCAAGAACTCATCTTCTACATTATTTTTTACAAAGGTAATCTCAGGCTTAGATGTCACATAGGGCTTCAAATAATTGTATCTTGTTTGTAACAAGTAGTTCAATGTCTATAACATTTAGTAGTTGAATCCCTATAGCTACGATTAAATATTTATGTTATTTTTTCTTGTTACGAAGAGGAAACAATTATTTGAAGCCATATGTCAAATCTAAGCTTGAGATTACCTTTGTAAAAAGGAATTTAGATGATGAGCGCTTGATTCTTACGAGTGATGGCTTATAGGACGTTGTATCAAGCGAAACGTTGTGTTGGGTGGCTAGGGTGTGTCTTCAAGGAGATGCAATATTATTTTGCAAAGTGAATCAGTTGCATCGCTACTTACTCTGCTTTCCATGGGATAGAATATTATGATAACATCAGTGTTATTGTAGTAGATTTGACGAGAAATCAGGAAGTAGGAGAAAGCCCATAGTACAAACATTTACTTCCCAATTTCTCATCAAATCAACTACAAGAATGTTGATATTATCATGACTATTCCATCCCATAGAAATTCGAGTACATAATATTGGTGTTGATTCACATTGCGGAAAAAATATTGCATCTCCTTGAAGACACACTCTAGCCATCCAACACGTTGTTTTGCTTGATACAACATCCCACAAGCCATCACTTGCAAGAATAAAGCATTCATCATCTACCTTCATTTTTACAAAGGTAATCTCGGGCTTAGATATAGACGCAGGGATTCAAATTAGTGAATCCTATTTGTAACAAGTAGTGGAATCTCTATATTATTTAGATACTAGTGGTTGAATCTCTATAACATTTAGTTACTAGTACTTGAATCTATATAACTACTAGTAAATATATAGGTTATTTTTTCTTGTTAGAAATAGGGAACAATTATTTGATGCCCTATGTCATATCCAAGACTAAGATTACCTTTCTAAAAAGAAATGTAGATGATGAGTGCTTGATTCTTGCAAGTGATGGCTTGTGGGATGTTGTATCAAGTGAAATGGCGTGTTGGGTGGCTAGAGTGTGTCTTCAAAGAGATGCAATATTTCTTTGCGAAGTGAATCAGTAGCATCGCTGCTTACTTAGGTTTCTATGGGATGGAATAGTCACGATAACATTAGTGTTATTGTAGTTTATTTGACGAGAAATCAGGAAAAAGGAAAAAGTGCATAGTAAAATCATGTCCTTCCTTATTTCTCATTAAAATCAACTACAATAATGCTGATGTTTTCATGACTATTCCGTCCTATAGAAATTCAAGTACATAGTGTTGTTGTTGATTCCTTTATCGAAAAAAATTTGTATCTCCTTGAGGACACACTCTAGCCACCCGACACGCCATTTCACTTGATAAAATATCCCACAAGCCATCACTCACAAGAATCAAGCACTCATCATCTACATTATTTTTTACAAAGCTAATATCAGTCTTAGATGTCACATAGGGCTTCAAATAATTGTATCTCGTTTGTAACGACTAGCTGAATGTCAATAACATTTAGTAGTTGAATTCATATAACTACTAGTAAATATTTATGGTATTTTTTCTTGTTACAAAGAAGAAACAATTATTCAAAGCCCTATGTCATATCTAAGCCTGAGTTTACCTTTGTAAAAAGGAATGTAGATGATGAGTGCTTGATTCTTGCGAGTGATGGCTTGTGGGATATTTTATCAAGTGAAATGGCGTGTCGGGTGGCTAGAGTGTGTCTTCAAGGAAATGCAATATATTTTTGCAAAGTTAATCGTAAGCATCGCTACTGATGTTATCATGACTATCTTGTCCCATAGCAGTTCGAGTACGTAACGTTGTTGTTGATTCACTTTGCGGAAAAAATATTGCATCTCTATGAAGACACACTCTAACAACCCGACACGTCGTTTCACTTGATACAACATCCCACAGGCCATCACTCGCAAAAATCAAGCACTCATCATCTACATTACTTTTTTACAAACGTAATCTCAGGCTTAGATATGACATAGGGCTTCAAATAATTGTATCATGTTAGTAATAAGTAGTTGATTCTCTATAACATTTAGTTACTAGTGGTTGAATCTATATAACATTTTGTTACCAGTAGTTGAATCTCTATAACTACAAGTAAATATTTTTGTTATTTTTTCCTGTTACAAAGAGGAAACATTTATTTGAAGCTCTATGTCATATCTAAGCCTAAGATTACCTTTGTAAAAAGTAATGTAGATTGTGAGTGCTAGATTCTTGCGAGTGATGGATTGTGGGAGGTTGTATCAAGCGAAACGGCGTGTCGGGTGGCTAGAGTGTGTCTTCAAGGAGAAGCAATAGTTTTTCGCAAAGTGAATCACTAGCATCGCTAATTACTTAGGTTTCTATGGGACGGAATAGTCATGATAACGTCAGCGTTATTATTGTTGATTTGACGATAAATCATGAAGGATGAGAAAGTCCATAGTAAAAATATCTCCTTCCCGATTTCTCATCAAATCAACTACAATAATGTTGATGTTATCATGACTATTCCGTCCCATAGCAATTCGACTACGTAGTGTTGTTGTTGATCCACTTTGCGAAAAAAATATTGCATCTCCTTGATGACACAGTCTAGCCACCTGACACGTTGTTTCGCTTGAAACAAAATCCCACAAGCCATCACTCGCAAGAATTAAGAACTTATCATCTACTTTTTTTTACAAAGGTAATCTCAGGCTTAGATATGACACAGGGCTTCAAATAAGTGTATCCTATTTGTAACAAGTAGTTGAATCACTATAACATTTAGTTACTAGTAATTAAATCTCTATAAAATTTAGTTACTAGTAATTGAATCTCTATAACTACTAGTAAATATTTATATTATTTTTTGTTGTGGAAAACAAGAAACAATTATTTGAATCCCTATGTCATATCTAAGCCTGAGATTACCATTGTAAAAAGGAATGCAGATGATGGGTACTTGATTCTTGCGAGTGGTGACTTATGGGATGTGGTATCAAGTGAAACAGCGTGTCTAGTGGCTAGAGAGTGTCTTGAAGGAGATGCAATATTTTATTCCAAAGTGAATCAGAAGTATCGCTACTTACTCAGGTTGCTATGTGACGGAATAGTCATGATAACATCAGCGTTATTGTAGTTGATTTGACGAGAAATCAGGAAGGAGGAGAAATTCCATAGTAAAAACATCTCATTTTTTATTTCTCATCTAATCAACTACAATAATGCTGATATTATCATTACTATTCCTTCCCATAACAATTCGAGCACGTAACGTTGTTGCTGATTCACTTTGCGGGAAAATATATTGCATCTTCTTGAAGACACACTCTAACCACCCGACACGTCGTTTCACTTGATACAACATCCCACAAGCCATCACTCGCAAAAATCAAGCACTCATTATCTACCTTGCACTTTCAAAGGCAATTTCATGCTTAGATATGACATAGGGCATAAATAATTTTTTCTCTCCTTAGGCACATTCCACAGGTCCTTTCAGTTGAGGATAATGCATCTCTCGGCATTATGCCGACAAAGGAAGAGGTAAAAATATTTTATTTAAGCTTAGTGGGGGATAGTGCAAGTGGACATGATGGTTTCACATGTCTTTTTTATCAGAATTGTTGGGACATAGTGGGTGATGACTTATGAAAGTTTGTTACTACTTTCTTTGAAGGAAGAACACTTCCCAAATTCATAATACATACCAACCTTGTGTTGTTACCTAAAAAGAATGACATTCAATCCTTTTCAGATCTGAGACCTAGCAATTTCAGTAACTTTGTTAATAAGGTTATTTCTAGGGCAATGCAAGGAAAATTGGAGATGGTGCTTCTAAGGCTAATCTAATCCAATCAATCAGGTTTTGTAAAAGGAAGGAACATTATTGAAAATGTTTTACTCACAAAATAGATTGATTCAGATATCACTAAAAGGAGAAAACCAGCTAATATCATTATCAAAAGCTTATGATAGGGTTTCTTGGTTCTATTTGATGAAAGTCCTAAGAAAAATAGGATTTTCAGAGGTGATTATTGATATCATTTGTAGAATCATAGCTAATAATTGGTATTTTATGTTGGTGAATGGATAGGCACAAGGCTTTTTTCACTCTACTAGAGGGGTAAAACGGGGAGACCCCTTATCTCCTACTTTGTTTATTATTAGTGCTGAAGTTCTGTCAAGGGCTTTGAATTCTTTATTTGATGATGGAAACTATATGGGATATGGTATGCCTAAACGGAGTGCAAATCTTAATCATCTTGCTTATGCAGATGACACAACTATTTTTGCAGATACACATGAAAAGTCCCTTAAAATAATAATGAAGGTGCTAGGCAAATATGAGTCTCAATCTGGACAATTAATCAACAAAGGAAAGAGTGCTTTGTACATGCATCGGAACACCAACGCTCAATTAGGAGGTTTGGTTGATAGATGTACATGTATCTCAAGAGGTCAATTCCCAATTACTTAACTAGGGTGTCCTATCACTCATGCTAAGAAGAGAAAGAGTGGTTATAATGATCTAATTAAGAAGGATGAAGTCAAGCTTCAAACATGAAAGGGAAGATGCTCTCTTTTGGTGGTAAGGTAACTTTGATAAGTAGTGTGCTACAAAGTATTCCTATCCACATTCTTTCAGTAATTGTTCCCCCAAAATGTGTAATCAATGAACCACATAATATTTTTGCGAAGTTTTTTTTTTGGAACAATAAAGAGATAGGGAGAAGTAAGAATTGGGTTGCTTGGTAAAATATTTGCTTACCCAGAGCAGAAGGGGGTCTTGGTTTTAGATCTTTATTTGATATTTCCAAAGCTATGTTTGCAAAGCTATGGTGAAAATTTAGAAGTGGTAATTCTTTATGGGCAAACTTTATGTGGAATATATATTACAAAAATGAAATTTCAACTTTGGTGTAAGGGAAAGGTGGCTCTCAGATGTGGAAGATGATGCTAGAAAATAGAGAAAAAATGGAGAACAATATGTGGTGGGGAAGATGATGCTAGAAAATAGAGAGAAAAAAATGGAGAACAATATGTGGTGGGAACCTAGAGAGGCTCTACATATATTTGGTATGAAAATTGGATGAAACTTGATCCTTTAATTCTGGAGCCAGATTGTATCATTAGACCTGAAATGAAGGATATGAGGGAGATGATGAATGAATAAAGATGGGATTCAGGAAAACTCCAACAAGCACTGCCAGAAAGAATTATCAATCATATCTAAGAACATTTGAGAAATTTTAAGAAGAAGATCCCCAATACAAGTATATTTGGGTGCAGAGATTGCCCTTTAAGTTTTGTTTCCTAGTTTGGAGAATCTGGTGTAATAAAATTCTTGTGGCTACTTTAATTGCTAAATGAAACAGCAATGTAAGTACAGATTGCTTGTGTTGTATAGTACCTTCCCCTGAACCGTACAACACTTTTTCTTAACAGGTGAAATAGAAAGAGAGGTTTGGACTTATTTTGCAAATGTTGTTGGTGTACATGGTCCTTGGATTCAAATTAAACAAACAATACCGAAGTGGAGAAATGCTCCTGGCAATGAGAAGTTTAAGATATTAAGAATGTAGTCCCTATAATTATTTTATTGTCTCTATGAAAAAGAAGAAATATCATTTTACATGGAGGTTTTTATCCAGTTGAGAAGATTATCCATCGGATAAATGAGAATATTCATAAATTCACCATTTTCAAATTTCCTTTCTTTTTAAACCTACCAATGAATCAGCCCTCAATTGCAGAGGTTCTAGAAAGTTGGGAACAAAGGTGCAGACTCAAGATTGTGAGCTGGATACACCCTCTTGATAGATGGTATAAATGCAACGTTGATGATGCTTCAAAGGGTAATCCTGACCGTAATTCAGTTGCCTTTTGTGTAATAAATTATTTTGGAGATATTGTAGTGGTCAAAGGGTTAAGACTTCTAGTTTCTACCAATCTCTTTGTTTTGGAGATATTGTAGAATAGACCGTAATTCTGCGAAGTATTTGAAATTTTTTCGAGGTATTCAAGTTTATTCAAGATCAACTAATTCTACTTCAATCAATCTTTTTAAACGAGAGGATTTATACAAGTTGATGAAGAGAAACAGATTGTTCTACTTCAATAGAGTTATGTATTCAAGATATTAAAGTTCAAGGAAGGAAGTTTACCTCATCAACTCATCTCCCTTAGTTTCCAAAGTAGGAACTTGAAGCTCTCTAGATCTGACTAATTTAGCTCAGGACGAGTTGAAGGTTAGAGTTTCATTAATTGGAGAAGAGCTGGTATCAATTGAAGAAATGCAATATTGAGGAGCCTATTCTCCGGTGATTGGTGCTCGGAACTCATCCATGGCGGAGGAATCGATGTGGAGAGAAGTCGACTCTCCATTTCCCTCTTTGTTTCCTACTTCAATAGAGCTACTTCAATAGATTGTTCTACTTTAACAGAGCTATGTATTCGAGATATTAAAGTTCAAGGAAGGAAGTTTACCTCATCAACTCGTCTCTCTTAGTTTCCTAAGTCGGAACTTGAAGCTCTCCAAATCTGACTAATTTAGCTCAGGACGAGTTGAAGGTTAGAGTTTCTTTGGAGAAGAGCTGGTAGCAATTGAAGAAATGCAATATTGAGGAGTTGATTCTCCGACGGCTGGTGCTCAGAACTCATCCATGGCGGAGGAATCGATAAGGAAAGAAGTCGACTCTCCATTTTCCTCCTTGTTTCCTACTTCAATAGATCTACTTCAACAGATTGTTCTACTTCAATAGAGCTATGTATTCGAGATATTAAAGTTAAAGGAAGGAAGTTTACCTCATCAACTCGTCTCCCTTATTTTCCTAAGTCAGAACTTGAAGCTCTCCAGATCTGACTTATTTAGCTAAGGATGAGTTCAAGGTTAGAGTTTCTTTTGAGAAGAGTTGGAAGCTAGCAATTGAAGAAATGCAATATTGAGGAGCCGATTCTCTGGCGGCTAGTGCTCAAAACTCATCCATGGCGGAGGAATCGATGTGGAGAGCAGTCGACTCTCCATTTCCCTCTTTGTTTCCTACTTCAATAGAGCTACTTCAATAGATTGTTCTACTTCAATAGAGCTATGTATTCGAGATATTAAAGTTCAAAGAAGTAAGTTTACCTCATCAACTCATCTCCCTTAGTTTTCAAAGTCGGAACTTGAAGCTGTCCAGATCTGACTGATTTAGCTCAGGACAAGTTGAAGGTTATAGTTTCTTTGGAGAAGAGCTGGTAGAAATTGAAGAAATGCAATATTGAGGAGCCGATTCTCCGGCGGCTGGTGCTCAGAACTCATCCATGGCGGAGGAATCGATGTGGAGAGAAGCCGACTCTTCATTTCCATCTTTGTTTCCTACTTTAATATTGTCTTATCCTTTCAGCCTTTTGTTTATTTTGCTTTGGTTTTGTATAGAATTGTACATATTCCGTTGATTTTAATAAAGATGCTTATTGGCCTCAATTTTTAAGTTAAAATAAAAATGAAATGGCATGTCACATTTAGGGGTGTTAAAAATGAGCCCACATTTAGGGGTGACTCACATTGTTCCTGTTTTATTAATAATATTTTTTTAATTCTTTAAATTGAAGCTTGTTTAATGTCTCTATAGGAAACTTCTTTTACATATTCAATTGAAGCATGTATCCATTCTCTATGAAGATCTAGTTACTTCAATTTTCTAGCGGAAATCTTTATCTTGGGTTCCATTCACGAGTATTTGCCGGTATATCCATACAAAAATTAAGTCTTGCTATCGAGGAAAAAAATCTGATAAGGAAGATAAAAAAAATTAGTAAAAAAATTTCATCATTGTGTTACCAAGATATATATAGACAAACAAATTTGATCTTCAAGATAATTATTTTTTGCATTAACGCTTCAAAAAGGCGTATCATAATTGGCTGCAATTTACAATACCGAAACTTATGACATATGGGGATTTTCTCAAGATTGTCAAGTTCGGATTCAATTTGTGTACAGAGAAGTTAATTCTTTGGCTGATTATTTAGCTAATCTAGCTTTTAATAATCCACTTGTTTATAATTCTTTTATAGAATTACCAAGACAAGCTAGGCAAATCGTTAACCTAGACAAGCAACAAATTCCTACTTTATGAATCAGAACAAAGAAAATAGATCAAGAAAGGGAAGGGGGACAAGAAAATGCGGTGACATTCATCACATCATATTATTATATTTATATTTCTATTTATTTATATTTATATTTATATTTATATTTATATTTATATTTATATTTATATTTATATTTATATTTATATTTATATTTATATTTATATTTATATTTATATTTATATTTATATTTATATTTATATTTATATTTATATTTATATTTATATTTATATTTATATTTATATTTATATTTATATTTATATTTATATTTATATTTATATTTATATTTATATTTATATTTATATTTATATTTATATTTATATTTATATTTATATTTATATTTATATTTATATTTATATTTATATTTATATTTATATTTATATTTATATTTATATTTATATTTATATTTATATTTATATTTATATTTATATTTATATTTATATTTATATTTATATTTATATTTATATTTATATTTATATTTATATTTATATTTATATTTATATTTATATTTATATTTATATTTATATTTATATTTATATTTATATTTATATTTATATTTATATTTATATTTATATTTATATTTATATTTATATTTATATTTATATTTATATTTATATTTATATTTATATTTATATTTATATTTATATTTATATTTATATTTATATTTATATTTATATTTATATTTATATTTATATTTATATTTATATTTATATTTATATTTATATTTATATTTATATTTATATTTATATTTATATTTATATTTATATTTATATTTATATTTATATTTATATTTATATTTATATTTATATTTATATTTATATTTATATTTATATTTATATTTATATTTATATTTATATTTATATTTATATTTATATTTATATTTATATTTATATTTATATTTATATTTATATTTATATTTATATTTATATTTATATTTATATTTATATTTATATTTATATTTATATTTATATTTATATTTATATTTATATTTATATTTATATTTATATTTATATTTATATTTATATTTATATTTATCATATATTATTAAATCATCATATCATATATCATCATAGCATATATCATCTATCTATATCTATATCTATCTATATTACTTTAAAAGCATGAACTCCTAACTTGAATGTTAAATTACTATAATATCCCTAACTTAGATTGTAACTTTTTCGATGAGTTGTGACTTTTTCGATAAGTTGTGACTTTTTTCGAAGGGTTGTGATTTTTCGATGAGCTGTGACTTTCAAAGAGTTGTGACTTTTTTAATAAGTTGTGACTTTTCCAAAGAGTTGTGACGTTTTCAATAAGTTGTGACTTTTCAGATAAGACACAAAAAATATTTGTTCATACTATCCTTTGTTCACTATAAATAGAGGGGCTTCCTCTCATTTTTCAACCACAATTTTTTTAATCGTCTACTCTTCTTCTTCTAGCATTAAAAAATTTTTGTATGATTTATTGTCATTGAGTGAGTTCAAAGTTTAGCGGAATATGAGGTACCACTATCCTGATGGAGTAGGTCGTTCTATCCTAAGTGGGTACATTCCATAACCTCGAATACTTGACAAAAATAAGTTTGATGATATAATAATTATATTTTTGCTTAATATATACATTAGTATGTAATGTTCCAATATATGAAGTTAACATGATGTAGTCTAAATTCATTTGTTTTTTTGTTAACAATTCCTCTTCTCATGTAGATGTATGCATCTGAATATCTTTTCCAAAATTTAGAGAATTGGCACAATTTGTTTTTGATGCTCAAGACAAAAGAATGACTTTATTTATCAATACTACTTATGTGATTTAGACTCTCATGAAGTTTGCTTCAAAATAGTAATTACTATATAAACATTGCCCTTTTGTTTTACTTATTTACTATTTCTTAATACTTCAGTATTTTAGACGAAGAAAAGTTCATATGACTTATAATAACCCCAGTTGAAGTTTGTATTATTTTAATTTTTATTATTTATTTAATAGTTAATTTTATGAGATAAATATTTTCATTAATGCAAATATATATTTATATTTGGGTAGGGATTTCTATCTAAATTAAAGTATTATAAATGTCACAAATGTATTATCAAGTTAACAAGATCTTCTAACTTCAAAATATATTATTTTGAAATGTTTTAAAAAAAACGCACAACCAATGTGAAAATATGTGAATATATAAAATGTAGTTGTTCTCTTCACATGTTCATATGATATCTAAACAATTTAACGTAGAATACACATGCAAAGCACATCTGGTTAGATGACAAGAAAAATACAAAGCAAATATTGTCTGTAAAGTAATATTAGTGAGATAAGACTAATTATATGATAAACCTCATCAAATTGAAATAAATATATACATTATTGCATTTAACTAATAAAAATTTTCATTGACTATCTTCATAGATTTGTGTGAATAAGAAATATATATGACGATCCACGTTGAACATTCACAAAAGAATCTGCAATATTATTTTTTGTTAAGCTACTTCATCAAAAATATAATATTTTTTGTTAAGCTTATTATTCAAATTTTCGCTTAAATAAGCAATACTATTTACTATAACATATATTTTTTGGAATTGGTAATCACGTGCAACACACGTGACAAAAAAACTAGTATATATTACTAAAAGTGGGAACAAAAAAAGTTGAAAGTTGAAATACCATTTTGCCCCTACACTAGATTAAAATATTGTAAATATTTAATTAATTACATATGTTTGAATATTAGTGATCATCAATTATTACATTGAGTAAATGGATAGTTCATGTGTTCAAAGGAGGATTATTTACTCTTTCAGATTTTAATGGCGGTTCATTGCATATATTTAATATTCTTAAAGCTGTTCTCTTTTATCTATTTTGGCCCTTTGAAACCTTCAAATAGTATTTAATTTAAAATTTTAAGATGTCTTTTGGTATTCCTCTATTTTTATCTATATAAATTCATTTTTTTTGTTTCATGAAACTCACATCCAAAATTATCCTTTTCATTTTATAGTTAAAGTAGTGAAGTCATCAACATCTAAAGTATATGATATATCTACCTTTGCCTAATTATATATCACTTTACGAAAATAAAATGATTTTTCTATTTGATTCATGCTTTAGTTTGACTCGATGGAGAAGACTTTTCAATTTTGAATGGATATGAGAGAAGGTGTCGACAAAGATTTGGAAAATTATGTACCCATTTTGTATTTCTTTTTTCATTTATATAATGTTATGATTAAAGTCTTAAGAAGGATGCGTATGTTATTTTTTTCTTCTATGTTAATTTTTTTTATATTTCTCTGTTAGTCTTCTTTAATTTAATTTTCTATAAATTATTATCATAACATTTATTTGAGATTGTTGCATTTTAGTACTCATTACACGCATATTTTCATTGAATTTTAATCGTACTAACGAATTTATAACATATTGCATGAGACACACATGCGTTGCACGTGTCCAAAAACTAGTATTATTAAAAGTGGGAATCTCACATCTTCAAAGTTGGATGACCATTTTGCCCTTACAACAAATTAAAATGTAATTAAATTTTTAATTAAATAATATTATTGAACTACATTTTTTTCCAATTAATTTGAAAGTTGAAAAGACTGTATGACTTAATTAGGAAATTTGAAGGGGTGCATGAAAAATGAAAAGACTATTATCAGTTATGTGTGAAATTTTGAAGGGTTACATCACAATTAATAGGCTTATATCCTCCATTGTATGAAATTCAAATGGATACATCAGAACCATGATAAACATACACTCATAGTTAATTGAGAAAATGGCACTTGTAATAAGGAGATATTATTTAGCTAGAGGAATTGAAAAGAAACTGTTGCGATCTCAAAAGCTACTAAGTGGGAGGAGGAAGAATCCAATGTAGATAACTTGACTGTGGCACCAAGGAGGGGTAAGCATATGAGAATTGTGCAATAATGTTGATGTTTTGTACAATATTTGTAACTATAAATTAAGATTTTTCTCTCTAACATTTTTTGACATTTATTTCTATCAAATTTGTAAGTAAATTATACTGTAATTATTAGCAAAATTAAAATGATTTTTTTTGAGTCGTTATGAGTTATATATTTTTTTTTTGTTTAAGTTTTTTTAGCTTATATATGCAAATTATTTTAAAATTTGTACGAAACAAATATAGTTTAATGGACTTATAAAAATAGAAATATGTTTGAATAAACAATAGAGTAAAGTAGTTGATATATGGCGTATGTTCATTTTTCTCTGTTACTTTGTATAAATTTTTCATCTATTTCTTACTATAATAAATATATACATATATATATATATATATATGTCAATGCAAAATAAGATTATTATTGTGTTAATGAGCGTCACCATGTGTATTGATAATATTTCAATCATGGTCATATATATTCGAATTTATTTAAACTATGAATTAAGATTTTTCTCTCTTAACACTTTTTGACATTTATTTTTATCAAATTTGTAAGTAAAATTATAATGTAATTATTAGCAAAATTAAAATGATGTTTTTGTGAATTGCTATCAGTTATAAACTTTTTTGTTACTATCTTGATTGCCAAATAACAATTAACTTTAGTAAATAAAGGTTGTTCATTTTTGTGTAAATAAAGGTTGTTCGTTTTTGTTAAAGTTTGTTTACAACTTATATGCAAACTATTTTTTTAATTTGTACCAAAAGATATTAAGAAGACGATGAAATTATTTTAGTAATTAGAGCCAAAGGTAGAAATTCAAATAAGGCATCGAGGCAAAAACCAAAATTACAAAAAGGTATTCGAAGGTTTTCATGGGACAAGAACTTTTTCTTCATTGAACTATCTGAATAGGATCAACATTAATTATTTTCATAACTCAAATATAGAACATAAAAATATTCATATGAATTTTTAAACTTATATACTCAATGATATGGAATATACGCGCAAAGTGCACGCCCAGAAACTAGTATATATATAAAGACGAGAAATGTTGAACAGAGATATATTGTAAATGAAAAAAATTGATTGATTACCTCCATTGCAAGGATTTTAAATTGCCAAAAGTTGGTGGGATCGAGCCGCTCAATTGATTGTTAGCCAATCTTATCAATTTCCCTAATGCACTTGGCATTTATCCACTGATTGAATTATTACACAATTCTCTACCATTTTTTGTTATTAGAAATTAAAAAGAAATAGCTAAAATTTTCATCTTACAATTAATAATGGGGAATTTGCCAGCTGAGGGACAAGAGAGTCCAGCACCTCCTAGGTCCCTCATTTGTCTAATTGTAGTGTTAGTGTACAAAATTTCTGTCTTGTTTTTGCTGCTGCAGTGTTTTTTAGACCTATATTGCTCGGACTTTTCAAAAATGTCAAGGGTTGCGTGTTGAATTGACCAAAAAGTAGTGTATTTTGGAAGAATCCGACATGTGTGCAACATTGAAAGTGAAGAGTTTGTGCAACTTAGCTTTAGACCACGATGTGCATTCAGACACACATTATTACTTACAGTTTATACACATTCCTGTATCTAATTATTTAGAAAAATATAAAGAGACAATTAATCAATTTGGCACACAAAAAGGCTACTCCTGATCTTTGTATATATTTGTGACATTTTTATCTTACATGGCATCATTATTTTTGTACAAAACCCCGCCCCGCATTGGCCAGCCTACTTCTTGGAGGTCCATCGCCACGGGCTTCATAGCACAATTGCCATTTCTTGAGCAAGAGTTCTGATTCATCTCTCTAGAGTTGCGGCCACCACAGCCCGTCGTTCCTCTTGATGATCTCTTTTTCTCCATCTCGTACCTTTCTGCTCTTTTCCTCAGGCTTTGCCTTTTGATAACTGCACTCATGATTGCATCCTTTTTATGCTTTCTGTGCATTGAAATTGGCATGGCCTCAAGTCCCATCAGCTTTGCTACTACTCCTGGTTTACACCAAATCACTCTCTCTCCTGCTATTGTGGGGGGCATGTTTTGAGTTTGACTACTTTTCATGTCCATTTTGCGGTTGCAGTTTCTGGCAGTGTTTAGTAAAGGAGGCATGTCACGGAAAGAAGACCGGTACATGGCATCTTTGCCATCAAGAGAAAATCGGGGATACTGATTTAACGCGTTCCTTGCTGTTCGCAGGATGTCAGAACTATTAACACATGACATTCTATGTCGGACATGCGGCCCATATTGGTTCAGCTTTGCCATTTTCTCCTCCATGTCTAATTGGAGCAACATCTCCTCCAATGTTGTCTGGCTTCCTCCCCTTTCGTTTAGGATCACATCACTTGTATCCATGGTGTAATTAGGAGATGAAAGTGCAGGACGAGCAGAGGCTGCGGTTTGATAATTGAGTGTGGAAGTAGAGGTATCGTTATTACAGAAGCTTTTAAAGCCTTTCCTCATCTTAGCTCCCATAACATTTTTCAACTGAAAGAAAGATAAGTCCTTCATGATTCACCAAGCTAAGGGATTTTGAAATGAATGAATGAGAACATAAACACCAAGTAGTCTAGTTCATAAAGAAAGACATGCAATGCAAGGCGTGACTGAAGTAAATAGGGAGCGGTGTTAGGTTGTTTTCTAAGCCTTAAAATCATTCACATGATAAAACAGCTTAGCCTTCACAAGACCCCTCAGGATAAAGTTATAATAATGATGCACGAGTTCATCATACCCATTCTACATCATTAAATGAGAACCGTCCATCACATAACAAAATTTTCTTTAATCGACTTGCACCATTTCACATGATTAATCACAGATCACATCCAATTGACATACAGGAACTCTTTGGGTCGTTTGGTTTGATGACAAGATCCAAGGAATTTCCCAGCTTTGATAAAAAAAAATCTACCTCCATTATATTTCCTCACCGTTTTCTCTATTCCTTTCCGGGTAATTGGTCTTTCACAATGACCAATTTGAGTCTTGCTTTAAAGATAAAGATAGAATTTGAGTAACATAAATGCAAGATAACTCCAGTCTTGACACCAAACATAATACAATATCGTACAAGAAAAGAATTGGTTACAACAGTATCAACATATCAGTATGTAACATAACTACTTAACATCAGCTTTCCAGAAATGTTGGAGGAAAGGAAACAAAGGAAATGAAGAGGGGAACTAAACTAGTGTTGAAGGGATTTTAACTGTGTTTATTAGAAGCTACACTCAGCAAGAATTTGATCACTCGGATCTCGATAGAATGAATGTATGTAACTAAAAAAGACATCAAGCGACATGTATTGCCAGAGGGAGAGTGAATTGATTGTACCTACACTATCCACTTCCAAGACTTATCTCAAAAAGCTGGCTCCCCGGTGAGGGATCTAGCCACAAACCTGATTGATGATCAAGGTTGTATGTGCGAGCACTTAATATATAACCAGAAGCAAAAAGCGTGACTAGAATATTAACTAACAATTGGTGCCACAGATAGCATCACAGCAAACCTAAGGTTACAAATATCAGGTAGACTAAGAAATATATACACACAGAGACAAAAAGATCCTTATCCTCAGTCATTCAACAGGTATTCAGCCATCAGGAGATTCATTAGCCTTCACAAATCGACCCTTAACTCGCTTTCTAGTATCAGCTCTTGCCTTCCTCGATTCATATCGAATGTGCTTATCATATCTGTACATCACAACCCACAGACTCAGAGATGCAACAAATCCAAGATGTAGGGGCAAACTCAGAGGCGACTATGGAAAACTATGCTGAAAGGAAAACTAAAAGAGATAACCTACCTTCGTATTTTCTTTTTCTCCTTATAACGTTGCATTGCATTTCCCCTGTTCTTTGCCAGAAGCTCCATATCAGCCTTGAGTGTTTCTTCACCGGTGTTGTCACCTCCCACAACAATGCTTTGGTCCATAAAGTTCATATCTGTAGATACACCACAGCATTTCGTCTTAACATAACCTGAGTCAGATGAAGTTTTTATTCTTGGTAAGTTGTTGCTCTCAGATGTCGCTGGCCCCTGGCTTGCCGCTTGGTTATTCGAATCATTCTGCAAGGCGATGAGCAAGTTATTTCTCAGGTTCAGGAGGAAGACATCATTGTATCATACAGTTTAAAGCATGCATCAGCTTCTTGGCAGTTCACTTGATGGAACCTCCAATTGTCATGATTCATGAAGGTGGTGACCATAGAAATTTAAGAGTTCATTACAACTGGTATGGTCATATTCAGGTTAAACGCACAGCAGAATTACTTGTGCTCTATCCCTTTGCTGGAATTTACAATATGTGAAGCTAATATATATCTGATTCCTCAACACACAAAGGAAACCTCAATATTCCTCCGAAACTGAACAAAGTAATGCAAGTTGGTAAAAGAAGTCTCTGATCTGTCACTTACAAGTACAAGTGTGAGAATTAATGCCACAATCATTGATTTATGGGATTAAAACAATACATATTGAGATCAACTAAACGAAAAGAAAATCAAAATTAATGTATGGCTAGAGCTTACACTGAAGGCTGTCATATCATCATGGGCAAGGGAGCAGTTAATGCCTGAGAGTCCTAATCCTTTTGAAGTTGCTAATGATGTTCCTTTTATGAGTTCACCATAGCTTTTCATCATGTACGCCATGTCGCTCTCACTGTAGTCTGCTTCCAATGAGCTAGACTGTTCATGGCTCCTCAACTGCCCCAGATTAAAATCCCATATCTGAAGAAACAAATACAACAAGGCAATGTATACAATCAGAACAATTGCCAGAACTGGATCAAAGATGTAGCAGAGGAAAAGAAGCTTGTACCTTTTCAGGTAAGTAAAGATGGTACAAGATGAAGTGTATCTCTTCCTTCTAAGTTTTTCTAGTCCACAAAAGCAAAAGCATAATTCTCCGACAGTAATTGTTACTCTTTAATCTTGTTGCAGGTTTCTAAAATCCTAATACTTTTTGCAAGAGAAGATTAAAGTGGAATGATTGATTTTAACAGCTCAAAGAGAGTTCTCAATATCATATTCTCCTAAAATGGAAATAGAAGATTTTCTTAACACTGAGACAGAATAGAAAATTCAACACCATAGTATTAGGTATCTTTGTTTACTTGTAGATCTAGAATATTACCAATTCACAACCAACTCACGATCTGAAAAACTAGTCAGAAAAGGAAATTAGGTGTGCTGCTGGTACATATTTGACATAACCACATCCGTTAGTACAAGAAACTTGTCTTTCCAACCTCCAACCCCCTATCACCAACATTCCAATATGATGGAAGTTACCTCTACTTTTTAGATGTGCACTGGAAACAAAACAAGCTATCACAAGTTTCGTGCACATCTCAAATGTACTCGAAAGTTACTAAACAAAATGATGAAATAGGCATATCATCTCTTCTTTTCTCAACTCAATTGCATCATCATACTTGCAGATCCATGTGAATTTTCTATTATCAATCATATCACTATTAGTATTATGAAGAAATCCCCAAAAAAATTAAAATTCGACAGACAATGCAAAGAAAGCAGTTTTATTCTACAATTCTGCATAACACTTTTCACATTTAAAACAAAATAGTAAAATGTATCGAACAATTCGTAATGAGACATAACTGGACACATAGCACTTCTTCAGGCTATGCAAAATGTCCTAGGTTTGAGTGAATAGCACACCGTGAAAATGCCTAGATGAATACCTGAGTGTTTTGATCAAAGGAATTTCCCCTCCACAAAATGTTCCGTTCCACCATTTGGTCACTGTCTATCGGATTATGAGGCATAATCGAAGAGGTAAATGGCACATTTTGCGGCTGTTGCTGCTCAAGCTTCTGATTGACACCATCCATGACCAACATATTAACATTTCCCTGCCAATCACTAGTAGCATTAGGTATCTTTGGAACCAAATCTTCAGCTCCAGCTCCAACCCCATCTGCCAAATCTCTCTTGAATAGTTCAATTAATTGTTTGAATATGACTTGTTTCTGCTTGCCACAAGTTGGAGTTTGTTTGGTGGAGTAAATAGCAGAATTATTAGCGCTAGGCACCATTAAATCCTGCAACAAAACAGAAGAAGGAGGAGGAGCATCCTTAGACATCCAAGAAGGAAACTCTAAAACAGTATGCTGCTGATGTAGTTTCTTTGAATCAATATCCAAACCCCAAGCTGAAGCAAGGTCAGAAGCAGAAGGGCATCCAGAGAACCCTTCAACAGGACTCCGATCGTGTGCACCAGAAACTGCACAACTTCCATGAGCATCCCAATCACATTCTTGACAGAGTACAAGTTTGTCGGTGTCACAACGAATAGATACAGGTTCAGAGCCACAATTATCACAGATCTGAGAACGAAGATGCTTCTTAGAAAGAGCGTTAGCTGAATGAACAAGTTGGTCACAAAAAAGACAGAGCTTAGCTGTATCAGCTCGGCAGTAAAGGACGGCAATCTGCTGATTGCAGAAATCACAGGGACGGCTTTCCCCGGGGCTCATTATCACAATTCAAAGCACTGGCAAATCTTGATGTTTGTAATTCAAAGATATTTCTAGAAATGAATGTGTTTTATTATCTTTGAAATTGACAGACAAGACTACCAAAATCTCCTTTTTTTAGGGTTGGAATGTGAAAATATCTTTGTGAACTTTTTGCTGAACTGGCATACTCTTCTGACTCGACCAACCTTTTCAAATAATTATTACAATTACTAATTATTATCTCGTCCACTTTTAATTATTACAATTATTAATTACTATCTTCGTCCTCTTTTAATTGTTAGAGTTTTCATTTTTAAAATCAAACTATAAAAAAAAATTCACTATCATTTTACTATGTATATTTTCATCATATTGATATGCAAAATATTACATTTTATAGTATTTTTAGTATAGTTTTGAATATCTTTTTTTTCTTCTTAAAATATCAAATTAATGTATCTAATTTAATTTTGAAAATTAGTCAAATTGATTTTCGAAAAACAAAACTTAACCAATAAAAGTGGTCAGAGAGAGTACTATTCACTCACTTTCTTTTCGTGTTGTAGAGTCTCAAGTTAATTTACAACTTACTTATACGATACCAACGTGGGGCCACATCAAATCACTCATATTTAATTAATTAATTAAAGAATTAGTATTAATAACATAGAGAGAGAGTCGCGTAATCTTTTTTATTTATTTTTTTAGAAAGAGAGATGCAATATGACGACTCTTTCTATCACTTGCATTTTCGACTCAACTCTCTCCTTTTAATTTCATTCTACTTTCCTCTTTTTGTTATATTTGTGCTAAATTTTCTATTTTGTTTAGATTTATCATAATTCTATTTTAATTCAAAATAAACTTTTTTAGATGAAAAATAACTCTTTTATATCTTTTTTTTTTTTTTGAGAAGAAATTTTGACTATCTATAAATAGAATAGGCGAAATGGTCTGGTGGACCCTTATACTTATATCAGTTTGTATTATGAACCCTTCTACTTACACATTTGTCATCTGGACCCTTAAACTCAATAAAACACAATTTAACAAATCCCTCTGACCATTGACAAAGCTTATGTGTCTTTAAGATGGCTGAGTTGGCGAAAGTGTGTGACTTCACGCATCTTAAGGCGAGTGAACAACTTTTTTAATTTAAAAAAATATTAAAATTATAAAAGAAATATATTTTTTTTAAAACAATTAATTAAAAAGTTATTTCTTCTTCCAAGCTTAATTGCTTTCCAATCTCCATCGTCGTCTGAGCAGTAACCTAAAAGGGGCAGCATCCGTGGCGAGAATAAAAGCTCATGAGTTGAGGAACAAGTCGAAGACAGACCTTTTGGCTCAGTTGAAGGATCTGAAGGCGGAGCTTGCTCTTCTCCATGTTGCAAAGGTCACCAGTGGTGCTCCTAACAAGCTATCCAAAATCAAGGTGGTAAGGTTGTCAATTGCACAGGTTTTGACTGTCAGAAGCAAAAGTCAGCTCTTAGAGAAGTTTACAAGAACAAGAAGTACTTGCCTCTTATGAAAAGTTTGGCCAGATTTGATTGTGCGGTGGCTTAGGCTGTTGTTACTGTGGAGGTTGAAGGAGGAAAGAAAAATAGTGATGGTATGTGACGGAGATGAAGACGGGTGAGGGAGAAAGTTGCATAAGTGAGATTCTTAATGAAATCTTGAGAGTCTCCATTGATGTTGGAGTTTTTGGGGGTAAAAATTTGCAGAGGCAAGAGGTTTGCTTCAGTCCATGTATGGAGGTGTAACGAGCAAGTTCGTCCATTTATCCACAATTCTCGAATTCTTGGTGTTTACAACAACAAAGGCCGTATTTTTGCTTTTACTCTTACATGTAAGCTCAATACAGTAAAAGGGAATAAACCCAGCAAGGAAAAGAGACCAATTTCAGTTTCAGGTTCTGATGGTGTGGCGCTACCAGTTGTTGAATTGGAAGAAGGGTATGTAGGAAATGGTGGAAGGAAGGTGGAGGAGACGAAAAATGGTGTTGTTGGTTTTGGGATTGTGAA
This sequence comes from Solanum tuberosum, assembly GCF_000226075.1. Lineage (NCBI taxonomy): Eukaryota > Viridiplantae > Streptophyta > Magnoliopsida > Solanales > Solanaceae > Solanum > Solanum tuberosum. Next base: position 323,446 of record NW_006239352.1, read on the forward strand.
GAAATTGCCTAGAAAAGTTTTTGGGGATTTTTGTCCAATTTGCCTTTGTCTATTGCTGAGATGTTTGCTATTGCTGCCTTAATGGCCTCAGGAACTTTTATTGACCAAGGCAAGACTCCAGATTACTACTTAAGGGAGAAAATATATGTGATTCGCTGGCAAAAATGGTGACGCCGGTGATGGCTTTTTTTTTTGTAGTAAATAGTGAAAATAGGGAGAATTAGAAATGCCAATAATAAATTAAAATGTTATTATTTTATATTTTATTAAATAATTTTGTTTAATATTTTTTTAAAAATAGTTATGAAATAATTATGATGTGGCATTAATATATGTGACGTGGATATGACATGTCAATTATATAAAGGAGAGTGAGCTACACACATGGTTGGAGGAGCTTAAAAGTCTTATTTTATTTGAGTTTAAGAGTCCAGATGACAAAGGTGTAAGTAGAGGGGTTCAGAATACAAAGTGATACAAGTATAAGGGTCCACCAAACCATTTCGCCAATAGAATATACAAAAACACAATAGCGAATTCCATTTTGCGACTAATACTTATTAAACTTATTTTAGCATGATTTAGTACTTTTAAATTATGATCATTTTCATTATGACTTTGCAATATTTATTTTATATGATGATTTCATTATTATTTTTTATTGAATATTTTAGTGTCATCAGTACTCATCTCATATTTTGTGTTATCTTCTTAAGAAACACCTTAGATAATCGTATTTTGGTTGGACTAAAGAAATATTTGGAGCACAAGTTAATTATATGTTTGCATGCAAACTTTACCGAAAAAATCCAAAAATTTGAAAAAATCCAAGGTTTATTAGTTTGGTTTGATTTATAAATTTAAAAATTTGACACAATGGTTTGGTTTGATATTTGAAAAACCCGAACCAACCCGAGGTTGAAAAATCCGAAAAAATTTGAATTTTATTAGTTTGGTTTGGTTTATAAATTAATATTTTTTACACAAATGATTTGATTTGATATTTGAAAAACCTGAACCAACCCGGTCATGTACACCCCTAGTTGTCTCTTCATTTGTTACGATTATATTTCTTGTCTAATTTATTGTTGATACAAGTTTTATTCAGTTTACAAATTACATATTGTTCTTTCGTTTGCTACATCTTGCATTCATGTTTAATTTTCTTTCAATTCAACTTTAATATGTGTAATATATTTTTTATTCAAGTTTAATTCATTTTGTAAGTTATTGGTGAAGTGTGTAAAAAAAAACATGGCTAATCTGGAAAGAGTGAAAGACATAAATTCAATAAAATACATAATATTGTTATATATTGCTAAAAATAATAATAATTAGAGAATATATTTAAAATAAGTAATATTTTTTTTAAAAGATTCAACCAAGTAATTAATCCCTCAAACACATATGCACAATTTAAGCCCAACCTATTAAAGTTAGGTAAACCGGCAACATGTGTTAAACATCCAACTTTCTTTATTGTGGCATCATCAAAGGAACTCATATATTATACATGGATAAAATCTGCAGTCTTTATAAATCTCAAACAATAAATAAGGGCATCTCCAACCCATTCCTCTATTTTACCCTCCAAATATAGAGTTCTCTATTTTTTCAGACAACTAACTCCAACCCAATTCTCTATTTTTTACTCTCTAAAAAGGAATCTTTTTCTCTCTCCTCAATATTATATTATTATTTTTAGTTTTCATTCTTATTTTCTTATTTCATAATATAAATCCTTTATTTCTTTTTTCCCAAATAATTACTTTATATAATTTTTAATGTGATATAAAATTATTTTTTATTCTAAAATTTTAAATAACATAAATTGCAAGAAAATATAATATAATACATAAATTAGAGGACAAATTCAAATAAAAGCGACATACAATTACATAAACACTCAATTTTCAAAATTATTACGTTGCTCACATAAATACTCTATTAATGCATTACGGAGTTCAAAATGAGCATTTTTGTCCTCAATTTTTTTATGTCTAGCTAAAAATTGTTCGAATCGGAGATTTTCATCTATCACCATTTCTATAGTTGGAGTTGGAGCCTCTACGGCATCTTGAATTGGTGCATTGAGATCACGTTCATCCTCAATTATCATGTTGTGCAGTATAACACATGTAGTCATTATATCATGTAGCACTTCCTTTCTTCAAAAACGTGACAGTCCTGCAATAATTGCAAAACGTGATTGTAAAACTCCGAATGCACGTTCAACATCTTTTCGGCACGATTCTTGTTTCATCGCGAAATATTTCTTTTGTTGGGAATGAGGATCACGAATAGTTTGAACAATTGTAGACCATTTAGGATATATACCATCAGCTAAATAATAACTCATGTCATATACCATCACAACTGTAGTCACAACCACAATCACAACAATTCTCGGAATCATATCCTAATTTTTTCCCGAATAGTGCTAAGTCTGGAAACGACCTACCGGATTTCTAAATTATTGTTGTGATCAATTAATTATTATGTTATGTATTGTATTTTACCTTGAATTTAAATTATTATGTATGTATTATATTGTTGAAGTAAAAATATTTATCTTGCCCCCATTTCCCCCCTTCTAATTACTTAGACCATCTCCAACCCACCTCTATTTTACTCTCCATACTCTATATTTGGAGAGTAAAATAGAGAATGGGCACTCCAACCCACCTCCAAATCATCCTCTATTCTTCAAATTTAGAGAGTTGAATAGTAGTTCTCCAAATTTGGAGAACTACTATTCAACTCTCTAAATTTGAAGAATAGAGGATGATTTGGAGGTGGGTTGGAGTGCCCATTCTCTATTTTACTCTCCAAATATAGAGTATGGAGAGTAAAATAGAGGTGGGTTGGAGATGGTCTAAGTAATTAGAAGGGGGGAAATGGGGGCAAGATAAATATTTTTACTTCAACTAAAAATATATATAGATGAGTTAATAACTTACCAAATTAAATTTTCAAAAACATTGTGTCATCGCGTCTTTCTCCTGCACGTTAGGTTCATAAAGAAGTAAAACTTGATATAAAAATCTTGTAATGGAACAGTAGTGTTCAATAGTGAAATATATGATACCAAATAAAAAGAAATTATTTCCATTGAGAATTTGAACTCTCTTATGACTTATGAGTTAGAAGAGTGAAGGAGTTTGAGCTATGTGTTTTCATAAACATATCCCTAAACTTGTTGGGTTTTTCCCCTCAGGTACCTCAACTACGCCATTTTCCTATTGAATCATTGAACCATCCATAATTTGTTCCTTTTAAACACTGTTGGTTGATGTGGAACCAAACTTCAACAAATATTTTTTGGCTGATGTGCGCGTGAGATCAACCTTCCCCACGTGAAAATTCCAACCAATCATACTTCAACCCCAATTACACGTCAGCGCCACATATTCAAATCCTCAAACCTAAAAACTAAAGCCCCTTCATTTCCCCCCAAAACAAATTCTAACCCAATGCTAGACGAGAAAACCCTAACAATTGTTCTTCTTTCAGTGACATTTACAACTAAAATTCTCAGATTTTGAAGTGATTTCGAGTGTTTTGTTGAACGAATCATCGAAGATTGCAGACGATTTTGGAGTTCAATCACGATTTTCGAGTTGATGGGTGTGAGGTAAGTTCATTCCCTAATTTCTATGTAATTTTTATTGTTGTAACGTGATATAACTGCATTTTAGTATTAATGTGATGGTGTGCTGTTAATATCTGGAAAAGTTAGGGTTTTTTTGGTTCTTATTGTTCATAACATGTCAGAAATTTTTGGGGCCTTCGCCTTGTTTCAGGGAATCTTATGGACACCATTATTATAACTCGTTTTCATCATGGTGGTAAGTTTATTCAGGACAAAAATGAAATTACTTATAAAGGGGAAAACGAGGTGGAGTATTTTAATATCGACAAGGACCACTTCTCAATAATCGAATTACTTTTTTACACTAAACAATTGGGGTATATTACTGTTGGTGGGTTTTGTGTTAAAGACCCCACAAAAATGACTTTATTGAGGTGGAAACTGATTTCACTTTACTAAATCTTATCAAAGACCTAAAGGATGGTGACTTTTTATACATTTATGTAAAGCATGTGGTGGATGATGTAGAAGTGGTCAGCACAACTGGTTTGCTTTGTGAGCCTGTAGTTGAAAAAAATAGCAATGTGGTTGGTGAAGAAGACTTACAAGATATAAATGTGACTGCAAGTGAAGGGTTGAATTATGAGGCTGAATCTGAAAATGTTAATGTGGAAGTTGAGCCAGGGGATATATCAGATCTAGAAGAGGAATGGGCTGGATCAAATCAAGAAAGCAGTGTTGACTCTCAAGAGGATGCTATTCCTGATGAGGATGACTCTGAGGTTGATGAAGAATTGAGATCTCTTAGAAATGAAAGGAGAAACAAAGTGGAAAAAAAAATCCTATTCAAACTGAGGAAATAAAGCTTGGAACAGCTGGTATTGATAGAGGATTTGAAGACATAGGAAGGAATAAGGCTGCTAGATATACTGGAAGACTAGGGGGTGATCAACAATATATAGATAGCTCATAATTGGATAGTGATGACAGTAGGGATGAATTGGATTCAGATTTTGTGAGGGGTGTTGATTTACCAGCAAGAAGAAAAAGTAAAAAGGTAAGATTTGATCCTGATTGTGTTCTAGCTATTTTTGAGCTTGGTATGGTATTTGAAAGTGCTGAACAATTTAGAAAAGTTGTTGCAGACTATTCTTGTGAATATAAAATTGGGTTAAAGTTGAAGCCTAATGACAAAAAAAGGGTTAGAGTTAAGTGTGAGGACAAGAAATGTAAATGGTTGTTGTTTGCTAGTATAGATAAGGATTCTGGTGATTTTACTGTAAAAAATTATTATCATGTGCATGTATGTCCTCAATCAACCAAAAACAAGTTGAGCACATCTAAGTTTGTTGCAGAAAAGTTCAAAGATGAAATTACATGTCAACCATATATAAAATTGTGGGAAATTCAGGAATTGGTGAGAAAAAAATTTGGGTTGTATGTTGGAAGAACTGTTTGTCATAGGGCAAAAAATAAGGTTATCAAGGACTTCTTAGGTGATTGGAAGATGGAATTTTCAAGATTGTGTGATTATGCATACATGATTAAACATACTAATCCTGGTACTTCATGTTAGGTGAGGACATATAGAGAGTCTCAGCCAAGAAAAACTTTGTTTGTTTACTTCTATGTTTGCTTTGATGCATTGAAGAGAGGCTGGTTGGAAGGATGCAGAAAAATTATTGGTTTTGATGGATGCTTTCTAAAGGGTTCTTGCAAGGGTGAATTGTTGGTTGCTGTTGGTAGAAATGGAAATCAACAGATGTTTCCAATTGCATGGGCTATTGTTGACACAAAGACAAAACATAGTTGGAGTTTTTTCCTCAACTACTTGATAGAAGATCTGAACTTAGGCACAGGACATGGACTGACTGTTATGTCAGATATGCAGAAGGTTAGATAGTTTTTGTATTGTAGCTTGATCTCTTATTTTTTAATTTCTTGTGTTGTTAATACTTTTAATTTTTGTGCTATAATTGTTTACATAGGGTCTTGTACCAGCTTTATGTGAGTTGCTACCAGATAGTGAGCAAAGAAGGTGTACTAGACATATCTGGTCCAACTGGAATCAAATATGGAGTGGTGAAGAAAGAAGGAACCAGTTCCGGAGATGTGCTAAGTCAAGTTTTGAAGTGAAATTTGAAGATGAGATGGATAAACTCAACAAATTAGGTAATAAAATTTGTGGGGACTTGTTGCATTATGAAAAAACTACTTGGTGCAAAACATATTTTAAGGAGCATTCTAAGTGTGACATTGTTGAAAACAATATGTGTGAAACTTTTAATTCTTGGATACTAGCTGCTAGACATAAGGCTATCATAACTATGTTAGAGGAGATTAGGCACAAGATAATGGACATAAATATTGCAATGAGGCAATTTGCTGAAACTTGGATCTCAGATATCTCTCTTATGGCTAGACTAGTACTTGAAGAGAACAAAGATCTTGCTAGACTTTGTGAAGTTAGATTCAATGGTGATATTGGGTATGAAATCTTAGATGGTCAGTACAGGCATATTGTTGATATAAGGAAGAAGACATGTACATGTAGAACATGACAATTGAGGAGCATACCATGTCGACATGCTGTGCTTGCATATCAGCACAAAGACATAGAACCTGAATATGAAGTAGTGCATTGGTTTAGGAAAGAGACTTTCTTGAAGGCTTATAACCACTTTCTACAGCCAAAACCAAACATGAAAATGTGGCCTCACACTAGTGGTGTAGTGATTGAACCTCCTGAACCAAAAGTCATGCCTGGTAGGCCACCAAAGTGCAGAAGAAAGGCAAAGAATGAGCCTAGGAAAAAGTATGGAAAGTTGTCCAAAAGAGGAGTAAAAATGACTTGCTCCTTGTGTCATCAAGTAGGCCACAACAAAAAAGCTTGTCCAACCATGGTAAGTTATTATTCTCATCTAATTCATCTACAATTAGCTTTAATTATTTAGAGTAATCAATTATTATTACTGTATTAATAGGCTGGGATGGGACAACCTGGAGGCTACCCAAGCAGGCAACCAAGCTCAAGCCAGCCACCAGTGTTTAGCCAACCATCAAGCTCAAGCCAGCCACCACTATTTAGACAACCATCAAGCTCAAGCCAGCCACCACTTTTTAGCAGACCATCAAGCTCAAGTCAGCCACCAGTATTCAGTCATCGAGGAAGTTCTATGTGTTTTGATTCTTCAGCTGTTAGAAGAGAGCAACAACCTGCTAAAAGCAGAGGCAGAGGTAGAGGTACATGTAGAGGCACAAGCAGAGACACTGGGAGAGGCACTGGTAGAGGCACAAGTAGAGGAACAAGCAGAGGCATTGGGAGAGGCACTGGTAGAGGCACTGGCAGAGGCATTGACAGAGGCACTGTTAGAGGCATTTGTAGAGGCATTGATAAAGGCACTGGAGGTGTATCAAGTCAGCAACCTGATCAACCAAGGGCTATGGGAGATTCAATATCAATAGGAAGACAAAAGAGGACCAAAATTGTAGAATTTGGCATCTATACAAATGCAAGTTGTAGTCAAACCTTTAATGTAAGTGTATACATAATTTTGTTCATTTCTTACTTTACTATATAAGGTCTCATTTTAAGACATTTCTATGCAGCCTGGTACTTCAGGAGAAAGAGTTATCACTCCGGGAGTTTACAAGGATGCAACTCTAACAAATATTGATATTGGCTATAAGCCTCGAGGACTCAAGTGGAATGGTGGAGATGCTGTCACAGCTTCACAGTTGCAACGTATCAGTCAGTCAAGAAAAAACAAACGTGGAACATCTAGTGCACCAATGAATGCCTAATTTCAGCAGAAAAGTCACTTTTTGGATTTGTAATCAGCATCAAAAACTTGTATTGACTGCTTTGAAATGTATTTTGGTGTCTTTTAAGTACATTAACTTATTTGTGGTACTGCTTTTAATTAGTTGTCATGGATTGGTATGTTTGATTGGAGCTCACTAGAGCAAATTAATGGTATGAATGATCAATTTTTACTGTGTTGATTTATATTGTTCCAGAACTCATTAGTCCAATTGATAGTGAAAATGTTTGAGAATAATTATGTTTTACTTCAAGTCATTTGAACACATTAGAAAAAAAATGAGACTAACACACAATTTGTCTTCATTCCTTCAATCAAAATCATTACAATAAGAACACAATTGAAGGCATTTACAATAGAAAAGCCGATCAAAATTCCCCTCATAGAGAACACTACAATCTATCATACATACTTTTATGAAGGAATCTAGTAGAAGACAAATGAACCAACTAAGATCATTTTGTTACATAAATCCAAGTAGCCAATATCACCCCTACAACAATGCATATCATCCATACTTTTCTTGATCGATTCCTCTCCAATTCATATGTTTTGACTCTTTTCAACAAACCCCATATCACCCTCCTAGCTTGAGCCGACATTTCGTCATCATACCATCGGAAATATCCACATCCACCTCGTGCCTACAAAATTAAAGAAAAAATTGAATTACAAATAAGGTGATTCTTTACTATATTGGACAATAAAAATGAATTACCAATGAAATTTTGCAACAAAGGAACCTACATCCAGGGTTGGATTGCGTCCATGAGGTTTTCATTTCCACAACGACCCCACATTGACATAGCACATTTGCGGTTGAAGAAGAAGAAATCGATGAAGAAGATAACTTCAACATTGGAACTTGATGATTAAGAAGAAATCAATGAAGAAGAGATATATTCTAATGAGCTAAAGAGGAGAAATAAAGATGAAGAGAAACAAAAGAGGAGAAATAAGAGAAGAAGGGGATAAATTAGGGTTAAAAGGGGGAAGAAGATCGTTGGTGGGTGGTTCAGGATCCACATCAACGACTTTAAAGTGTCTTCACGCGCTCAAACGACGTGAGATCATGTTTAGTTCCACATCAGCCAACGGTGTTTAAAAGGAACAAATTATGGGTGATTCAATGATTCAATAGGAAAATGACGTAGTTGAGGTACCTGAGGGGAAAAACCCAACAAGTTTAGGGATCTGTTTATGTATTTGGCCTTCAAATAATGATTCTTACAATTTACATAAATGATTCTTATTCTAATTGTACTTTAAGATCAATACTACGTCAAAGCAGGTCCCTTTTATTTGAATTCTACAATCAATGAAATATGTCAAATCAATTATAAAACTAATGATTTTAATGTGTAACCCCCCCTTGAATTCTTCTAATTCACCATTTTCCTCCGATTATTATTTAGTTATATTTATTATATTTCTTTATTATCTTACATAAATCATATATGTTTTCATACAAATCATATAGGAGTCCAATTCTTTCTTAATATTATTGGTAAAGCATCAACTACAAATAAAAATTAGTATTATTGGTTAAATTTCAACTACAAATAAAAGTTAAAAAACTACCGTAGTGCTCTTTGGTTATTATAATAGAGGAGTTTTAAAATCTTAATACAAATCATATAAGAGCTTATTTTCAACTGAAAGAAAAACACGAGAAGCTATCAACATGGGAGAATTCATTGTCAATTATTGATTATGTATATATAATTCATATAATTTTGAAATTTATTAACTAAAAGAAATAAAGAAAGACAAAAATAAAGAATAGTGATAAAGAATGCAAGAAGACCACTTGAACGTTAAGAATTGTGATAATGAATGCAAGAAGACCACTTGAATCAAAATTAGAGTAAGAAGAAAAAGAAAAAAATCTTTACTTATTTATATGAGGTAAGAACTCTTAATATTTAGTATTTTAAAGCACAAAATTGTATAACCAACAAAAAGTATATGTAAACCTAAAAAAGGACTCGTAAAACTGAGAAAAGAAAGAAACATAAAGGACTCCTAGACCAATTTTTTTATAACAATAATAATAATAATAGTCCTAACCTAAAATTACTCCTAAATCTGTATAAGGATAGTGAAGGAGTTCTTTACTCCAAAGAACACGTATTAAATAATAATATTTTTAAGATCAAAGTTAGAATTTTATTCAATTTTAAGATACTAAATATTAGGAGTTCTTAACTATTGCAAATAAGTAAAAATTTACAATAGTTATAACTTTAGTTAATTTCAAAATTTTAAATATTAGAATAATTATTAAAAGACATTTTTTTTGAGGAATATGGTGAAAAGACGGTTGTGTCTAAAGCGAAGTCTTTAAATGAAGGGTAAAAAGTTCAAACAACATTTCTAAGGACCTTCATGCTTTTAATTTAGTGTGTGTATATATATAAGTCTAAATTGAGTGTTTTTGGGATATTAAATACTTAATATTCAAGTGAGGGAGTATCCAAATTCCAGTGAACTTCAAACTCACTCAACGACTGCATATCACACCTGAGTTCTTTAAGAAGAAGAACAAGAATAGAAAATTCATAGTTTTAAAATGTGAGGAAACCCCTTTATATATAGCCAACGGGTAGTATGAATGTCACGACTCAAAAATGGACATGATGACACTTATCTTATCCTACCAAGACAAGTCAACCTAATCCCAACATAAAAGATAAATACGGAAGTAAAACATGATTAAAGACTATCATAAACTCAATAATGTGGAAACCATAACATAACTTGAAAATAAGCTCAGAATTTGGTTGTCACGTGCACAAGCCTCTAAGTATTACAACATAATCAAAAAGTATAAGTCTAAATGTTTTTGTTTCTAGAATAGAACAAGAACATAATAAAAGAGTAAAAGGAAACTGTCGAGATGAAAAGAAGCTACCTCATGACTCTCCTTGATAAGCCTCAGACGTAGAAAAGAAGAAAGAGAATCACGTTGATTCGGGCTCGTAACCGACCTAAGTGTAGAAGAAAGGAAATGAGTACCAAATAACACTGTACTCACCAAACAAACCACTAACTTGAGGTAAAACAATATAGAAAATATGTATTCTCAATACTCGAACTGAACCTGCACAACTACAGCCTACACAGAATCAACCTAATCTAACAGTTTGTACATATACAAGACATAACACTTATAATAACACTTCAACATATACAGATAATCTACACATATATTCATAGTAATCAACTACAAGTTCCATAACAAGCACTCACAAGATTCACATATGATAATGTCGTGCAATGCAATGCAATGAAATGTCAAGTACAATGATGCATGTATGTCCTACAATACACATCAGGTGCGACTAAGGATGGAACCCATGGGGACACATAATGTCCATTTATCCGTCGAAATCATCTCCCTTTGGCGTATTCATCAATCACCAGAATCATTTTCCATTGATATCGCAAAAACTATTTCTCAATGACATCACCAGAACCATTTTCCATCAGCATAATTATCACAATAGGTCTCATCACGATATTTTAGAACCAATGCACATACTTATGTTCACACAATTCATGAGAATATGATGAATTTCATATCAATACACAATCCATATCAACACAATCATTATACATCATCAATAATGAATCAATATAATCTTTCAAATCATCAACAACAAATGACATATCAGTATATCATCAAGTTGTCTTTTCTATTTCTCGTTTTTATCATTTAAGATACTCAATAAGAACATATAATCACAATTATCAATCCTACATTTCATTACTCCCTAACACATACAATAAGGAAATACAAGCTTTTATATACTTAACAAAAGTCAAGAAGTCTACTTGCCTCAAGAAATCAACCAATCACTCAGAAACTTGAGCTTTCCCTTTCCGTTGGGCCGCAAAATCAACACAAGCTAATCAAATAAGTAATCAGAATAAGAATTCAGAGCTAACAACAACCATATCAAATATTATGGAAAATGGGATCAAATTGACCCAAAAATCCATTTCTGAAAATGAGCGTTAAATATGAAATTTTGTACAAAAATCTAGTACCCAGAGAATTTGTAAGTCATCGGTGAAAACCATTTAAAGATGGAGTTAAAATCAAGCATAAATCACCATCTTATAAAAAACATTAACCTTTTCAAAACCCTTCAATGTTTGGAATCAAAACCCAAGTTTAAACAGTAAAATTATGAAGTAATTAGTGGATAAAAGAGGTGGGAAATTAGAAATCGTTACCCAAATGAAGAATCTCGAAAATACAAGGCTCCGAAAGTTCAAAAATGGAGAAAATAGGGAAAGAACCTCGATTTTGGAAACATTATGCCTAGGCCTCAATTACTCTTCATCATGATGGCGGTCCCCACATCTCGCGATCGTGATGAGTAACACAGGTAAACTCATTAATTGACCATCAAGATGGCAATGCAAGGCCACATGATCACGATGATCAGACCCCAATAACTATGTGGTTGCGATGCCCCACCACGCAATCGTGATGCACATGGAATTAAACATCATACGATCGCGATGAAAAACTGAACAGACTCCAGAATCAACAAAACAACATGTCACACAATGCACAAAAAATCATAAATGGACTCTCAGGATTCGTTCGAAACCCCGAGTACACAACTAAACTCAACGTTTCAGACTAGATGGAACCATTGAAATACAGATTCGAGGTCTCCTTGACCCAAAACCCCTGAAAGTGGCAATAAACTAACATTAGGCTCAAAATACCAAATAGCCCTCAAAACCTCAAAATATTCAACCAAAACCTCTTCTAGACCGAAAATCATCCCATAAAACCAACGGGATCGTCGGAAATCCAATCTAAGCATCTGAACTCTGAATATTGACCAACGTCAACTCAAGGTCTAAATTCACTGAAACTTCCAACTCAAGGCCACAATTCCATGAAACAACTCCTAAACAGATGACAACAACACTCCTAGACTAAATTCCACATTCCAAAGCTGATGGTTTTAATAAAATTCCATTATAAGATTCAAAATTGTAATTGTTACCTAAAATCTATTTTAAAAACTTTAAACCTTTCAAATATCAAAACTTCTAAAAACTACAACTTTTCAATTAAATTTCAAAATCAACTTCAAAAACTGATCGGAAATTACTCGGGGCAACTATCCAGAGGGTTAAAACAATTATTTTATGGAAATTTCCAAAAATTACCTTTTGGGTCATTACATTATCCACCACTAAAAACTATATTCATCCTCGAACATAAAATAAATGGAAGTACATGGAGCTTAAAAAACTGAGGATATCTGGCACGCATGTCAGGATCTATCTCCCTAGTCACCTCTCCAACTGAACGGTTCTTCCACTACACCTTTACTGAAGCAATCCCCTTTTTCCTGAGCTTTTGAACCTACCTATCCAAGATAGCTATAAGCTTCTCCACAAATGACAAATCTGGATCCAACACCACTGAATCGAGTGAAATCACATGGGACTAATCTGAAACATACTTTTGAAGCATATAGACATGTAAAAAATGGGTGGACAACTGACAAGCTAGGTGGCAAGGAAAACTTATAGGATACCTCTCCAATCCACCCAAAAAATCTCAAAAGGAGGAGATGGATTCCTTCGATACAACAACGATTATGTGTTCTAAATGTTGATGAGTTGAGAAATCAAATTTCGATAGAAGCTCACAGTTTTCAGTATTCTATTCACCCGGGAGCCACCAAGATGTATTGTGATTTGTGGAAAGTCTATTGGTGGAATGGGATGAAGAAGGATATTTCAGAATTTGTGGCTAAGTGTCTGGACTATCAACAAGTGAAAGTTAAGCATCATAAAGTGGGTGGTTTGGCTCAAAACATTAGTATCACTACATGTAAGTGGGAGTATTTGAATATGAATTTCATTACGAGTTTATCCCACACTCATCATCATTTTTAATCTAGGTTATTGTGGACCGAATGACAAAATTGGCTCACTTTTGTCACGCCCCGAGCCTACAACCCGAACGTGGCTGGCACTCGAGAACCATTGATGGCCCCAAGAGAACCCTTGTCCTGGCTTACTTACTCAGCGAAAGACTTGGATACAAGAAATAGTCTAAAAAGGGACTTGTGAAATAACTTAGAATGTTTTTAAATAAACATTCAAACTTAGCCACAATGGCAACCTCAAGTCTCAAAAACATAAGACAATAATAAAGTAGTGACAAATGAATTTAACTAACTGACTGTCTGTCTATGAAGTCTCTAAACAACTGAGATGGATGTCGGGACAGGCCCACGACATCCTCATGAACTAATAATAAAACCAAAGCAATAAAAGAGACCCTTCGTAAGCAATGAGGCTCACCACACGACTCTGAGTGCTCAAACTGGATCAACAAGGTGCTAGATACTGATCATGATTACCTGCGTCTGCATTATAATAAGATACAGGCCAATTGGAATCAATACATTGAATGTACGAGTATGCGAGTTAGAAAGCTAAACAATACACAGACTTGAAAAGATTCGGAAAGAAACACTTACCTTGGCTCTTATCAACTCATGAATAGCTCAACTCATAATAAAGCAATAAGACACATGCAATTTATGAAAAACTTTATAAAACAGTAAAAGCAACTTAGTTCGTTAAAGAAAATGCAATAGCAAACTCAACTTTACTCATATAACAAAGTAATATAGTTTCTGTGGGAGATTCTCCAACCGACAACAATCATTATGAGCCTAAGTGGTGATACAACGTCTTGCCCACGCTACCAGAACTGTCATATACTTTGCCATCATATAGAACACTTAACTTAGTGGATCCACTAGTCTATGCTAAAATCATCTTAATGAGTCATCTAGAAAGTATTATCCTTTACTACCCATGATGGCTATATGGTTTATGAAGACTTGAGTTAATATGAACTGGCATCCCCCTATCTGTGTTCAATACTACTCCCAAAATATACTTAGCTCATGTATTTTTTAAAACAAACTTCTTTCTTTGGTTTGAGATAATTACTCAAAACTTAGCTTAAAAACTCTCTTGGAATCGATGTTCCCTTTGCTTGCTCAAATGTGAATACATTTATAAACTCTTTGGGAATACTTAGTTCCCTTATAGATTTTGAGAAATGAACTCAATTCTTTACTCTTTACTCTTTTCTTAACTTGAAACTTAAGTCTTAAAATAAAGTTAAAACATTTGTTAAAGACTTTTGAAAACTTTATAAACTTTGCTTTGACTTGCTTCTTAACTTCTAGACTTGACTCTTAACTTCTCTTGACTTTGATCCTAACTTTCCTTGAATTGGACTATGGATTCAAGGTTCATGATCTCATGTTTATGGATGATTTCATGATATTTAGATGTACCTTAGAGTGTTGGAATTAACTAAGAAACATAGGTACATTGCTAAAGAACAAGTACTAAAAGGTAGGGAACAAATGGGGAGAACTGGCGTCCTTGGCGCTATGAGAGGCGCGGGGAGCCAGCCCTCAAACATCAGAGAATATGTTGGGGCACTCTGGCTGGCGCGTCGCCCCAAGGGGTAAACTTCAGAGACCCTTTTGGGGCGCGCTGGCTGGCGCGACACCCCATTCCCTTCCCCATGTGTTTGACGACTTTTCTTGCTTGTTTTTCACCTCTAAACCTTCTAAACTTCAATGGTTCTTTACCCAAATACTTAGAATCATTTATACCCTCAATATATGATAGATTCAAACTGATATTACACCCGAAAACATGAATTAAATCGAAAGAACCATCAACAACACAACCCACAAGAAATTCAAACGAAACTTCAACAATGTTCATCAAGAACTCAATTTCTAATCTTTCAAAGACTTAAATTAGCTGAATTGAATCATGGTTGGCGCGTGGGTGAACTAACTCAACGCTATGTGATCTCACATACCTTTTAGGGATTAGCCCCGATGAAATCCACAAGCTATCCTTGACTAAATCGACAAATCTTGAACGTTCTTCTCCTTTTTCCTCTTTTCTCCTCTTCTCCAAGCCCTAGCGTGAGATTCACTTTTCTAAAACTGACTAAAATCTGAATTTACCCCAATTAAAATCCTAAAAACGAATTAGAATAATTAGGTAAGGAAAAGACTAAATTATCCTCCCAAAATCTGGATTAGACTTTCCTTAATCCAACAACCCAAATTCCAAAAGGCATAACTTACTCATACGAACTCAGAATCGCGCAAACTCGGCGGTGTTGGAAAGATCATTCCAACCATTTCTTGAAGTACACCTAACTCATCCTGAGCTAGGAGTTATGTCCATTTGAAGTTGTCCAAAACTCAACTTTTCCTAACTTAAACAATTTTTTCCAGATTTTCATTCTTTCCAAAAATGACTATTTCCAATTATTATATTCTTCCTAGTTATTTCAAATTGTGAGATGTTACAATATCTCCCCCTTGGAACATTCATCTTCGAATGAGATTACTCTTACTAGGCTAAGGGTGTAATATCAAGTTCAAACACCCAACAAGCAATTGCAAACAAATAACATGCTCACTCATAATTTTAAGAGTACTAAGAAGAGAATTAGTACCTTGGTCTGCATTTTCTCCGGACTCAAAGACTTGTGTATATCTCTTCTTCATATCTTGTTCAGCTTCCCAAGTAGCTTCTTCAACAAATTGGTTCCTCCAAAGGACTTTGACTGATGCTACCTCTTTTGTTCTCAACTTGCGAACTTGGCGATCTAGAATCTAAACATGAATCTCCTCATAAGATAAGCTATCCTTGATCCTAATATTTTCAGTTGGTATGATTAATGAAGGATCGCCCGTGCACTTCTTCAACATGGAGATGTGAAACACCGGATGAACTGCGGCTAACTCTTGTGGTAGCTCCAACTCATAAGCTACATTGTCAATCCTCTTGGATATTTGATAAGGCCCAATATATCGGGGACTAAGTTCCCCTTCTTACCAAACCTCATAACACCCTTCATGGGTGAGACTTTTAGATATACCCAATCATCTACTTCAAACTCTAACTCCCTTCTCCTAACATCACTGTAGGATTTCTGATGACTCTGTGCCGTTTCCAACCTCTCTTGAATCACTTTCACCTTCTCCATAGCTTGATGAACTAAATCTGGTCCTATCAACCTTGCTTCACCAACTTCAAATCATCCAATAGGAAATCTGCATCTTCTCCCATAAAGAGCTTCATATGGGGACATCTGGATGCTAGAATGGTAACTATTATTGTGTGCAATTCCAATAAGGGATAGATGATCATCACAATTACCTTTGAAATCAATCACACAGGCCCTTAACATATCCTCTAAGGTCTGAATAGTGCGCTCTGCTTGACCATCTGTCTGAGGATGAAACGCAGTACTTAAGTTCACCTTTGAACCCAAACCTTTCTGGAATGACTTCCAAAACTGTGCAGTAAATTGAGCACCTCTATCTGAAATAACGGAGAGCAGAACCCCATGAAGTCTCACCACCTCTTGAAGATACAACTTAGCATAATCTTTTGCCGAATGAGTAGTCTTTAATGGCAAAAAGTGGGCAGATTTTGTCATTCTATCAACAATCACCCAAATAGAATCATGCTGCCTGCGAGACCTTGGTAACCCTATGATGAAGTCCATATTAATCATCTCCCATTTCCATTCCAGAATTTTGATATTCTGAGCCAAACCACCGGGCCTTTGGTGCTCTACTTTAACTTGTTGGCGATTTGGGCACTTAGCAACAATTTCTGCAATACCCTTCTTCATACTGTTCCACCAATATACCTCTTTCAAGTCACGATACATCTTTGTGGAACTCGAATGAATGGAATATCTGGAGAAATGAGCCTCATCCATGATCCTCTCTTGGAGTCCATCCACCATTGGTACACATAATCTACCTTGATATCTCAGTACGCCATCTCTCTCTGGTTCAAAAGCTAATACTTTTTGCTTATGAACATTTGCCTTCAATTCAAGCAAATTAAGGTCTTGGTCTTGCTTGCCTTTTACTTCTGACACTAATGATGATTCAGTCCCATTCATCACCACTACTCCTCCTTCTGTGGAATCTATAAGTCTGACTCCCAGGCGTGCAAGTTTATGCACATCTTTTGCTAACTCTCTCTTTTCTTCCTCAACATAGGCGGTACTACCCATAGACAACCTGCTTAAGGCATCAACAACAACATTAGCCTTACCTGGGTGGTAAATAATACTCATGTCATAATGTTTGAGTAATTCTAACCACCTCATCTGTCTTATATTAAGCTCTTTTTTAGTGAGCACATATTGAAGACTCTTGTGATCAGTGAATACATCAACATGAACACCATACAAATAATGATG